>NC_085138.1:154300862-154593389 GCF_035046485.1 Aedes albopictus | reverse complement strand
GTCGCAACTCAATTTGGATTAGTGCATATTGTTGCTCTTAATTAGCTTAATGATGCGCAATTGAAAAAATAGATTCAAATTTACTTCGCAGCTGCAACTTCGCATGTGCTTCTAGCGACGATTTCGATTTGGTGGTGCGACGATAATATTCTGTAGTTCGCAAATCTCTCGCACAAGGCGCTCGCAATGTTTTTGCTCCTGTTTGACGTTTGCTCACTACCACCTTCTGATCAGTGGGTTTACAAAACACAGCATAATTAGCATTGGGCGATTATACATTTGTGTCAGTGGTTTTAATCGCACTTTGTTCCAAGTGATACGTCTGTTTGTCTGTGATTATGATATCGCTATGAGCCATTTTACGCAGTGGCAACAATGTTGATGATGATATTGATTTTCACAGGTTAGGACACCACCTCCTGTCAAATTTTCATTCAAAAAACTGTTCGGTCTTCCGTCCGATTGGTTTGTACCTACGTCAGGTTTGGCGCCGTCGACAAATTTCTGCAATTGCAATTTCTCATCGTAATAGGCTGTTTTACCTGACGCAAATCTGACTGGAAAAGGCCTACTTTCCCACACCAAATAAACAGTGCTGTAATGGTTCATTACATCACTGATTTGCGTGGCGTAATGAACCATTACAGCACTGTTTTCAGTTTTGATCAACTTCTTGAGGCTTTCTGGAGGCAGTTTTGAAAAATTGTGACAACTGCACAGTGTAACCTGCTATGATCAGACTTCCTTAATCATGGCTATCAACATCAGTGTGCAGTCTGATGAAAAAGTTTAGTTAAAAACTATCCTCAAGTGGTAATTTATGAAGGTGCAAAAAACGTTGTACGCAACTCGGTGCAGAACTCGATTTTTACAGCACTCGTCGTAATTATCCAACT
The DNA here is from genome assembly GCF_035046485.1 of Aedes albopictus. NCBI lineage: Eukaryota > Metazoa > Arthropoda > Insecta > Diptera > Culicidae > Aedes > Aedes albopictus. The sequence continues at coordinate 154,592,493 of NC_085138.1, read as the reverse complement.
CGACAAGCCTCGTTGGATAAATGTACGACTCGTGCTGTAAAAATCTTCATTCTGCACCTTGTTGCGTAAAGTACTATTATCGCATTTTTAAGATCCATGCTGTATTTCACCTTGCATTTCTACCTGGATTCCATATCCCGAACGAGAAGTGTTCCAACACCCTGCTCCTAAAAGTAATCACAAGTGATCAAAGCTTAATCTATCTCATTTATTCCGATCATTCAAAGTCGATCGCATGTATTCACCTTTCTGCTGTGGATATTAGTCAATTATATAACAAAACAGTAACATAACAGTAATGATTTCAAAAATTGATGTCATCAATTGGTTCTAAGAAAGCAGCTCTTTTCGTTTGCTCTGGGTCTTATCTCTAAACATTCACGATCCATCTCAGTTACGGTACAGTTAATTCCCTAGTAGGTACAGTGACGTGTATGTGCAGACTTGGACAATTTCAGTTTTTTTAGTAAGTTCAACAGTGGATACAAAATGGAGATACCAGACTAGACTGGTTAGAAACTTTCCGTTTAGTCACAATAAAGGTGCTCCTGCCTATAATAGTGACTAGATGTTACTCCTAAGTATTATTACTACGAGTCTCTTCGCTACAGTTCGTATAAACGGTGCTTCGTAAAACCTAAACGTACCGCTTGGGCACTTGCTTGTATAAACATTCAACTCTATCCAGCAGGTTGAGAATTGGTAAAAGATCGAAACTATAGTTTTGTTTTTACAATTCCTAGTGGTCGCTCTCTCTCTAACACTAAATAGGGGGTGGTGCTGCATACCACTGCTATAACAACAGCTCACTGCTTGGCGGTCGGTCTTCGGTTTGCGACGATCAGTTCTGCGTCAGGCCGTCGTCCGTCACCAGGGGACAGTGGATCTGGGCCTCGACGCTGATCTCCTGCTGGCAGGCCACGCCCGATTCGTTGAGGTTCGATTTGCTCGAGTCCGACTTGACCAGATTGCTGATGTTGGCCGTGATGGTTTGAAAGTCTTCGGTGATCACATCGATTGTACTGTTGAGGTTATCGTTGAATTTGGAATTTTTGAACATTTCCCTCCGGTTGTTGGTTCCGTTGTCGTTGGCGGACGGGAGACGCGTCGGAGAAACGGCCGACATCGATCGGCCGGGCATTCGTTTGTTCTGATTGTTGAGTTCCGCAATTCGGTTGATCCGATCGGTATCGTCCGGGTCGTCGTCCGACTCTCGAGTGCTAAATTCTCTCGTTATTGACGATCTTGGCACAATGTCCAAACTACTACCTCCATTGCTGGTAACAGTACTGGACTTTCTACTCATCTCGCGGAGCTTCTTGAGCCCGCTGAGGGTAGTTGGGTTCGCACTGGGGTCGGATATTTCCACGTTCCCCAGAACGAACGGCAACTTTAGTGAAACCTCTCCTCCCATACTGCTGAGTATTAGCTTAACCTTAACGTAATAGGACACATAGATGGCGAACACGTTTTTTTCCTCCGATGCGGAGAGCGTAGAAAGAATGCCGCGGGGCGCACTGGTGGCTAGCTTGGAATTGTAGGCCGATGCACTGGCATCACTGTAGCTGCTGCTGAACAAGGCACCTTCGACAGCAATCCAGTTTTTGGTTGTTCCTGGAATAGAGATGGAGAGATCGCATTGTTAGGTAATCAGTTTCTTCATTATTCACTACAGTTGTCTCAATTTTGTTATATGTTTTTAAAAACATGTAAAATTCATAGTAAACTAAGGATACGGAATCGAGATGAGAGCTTCTCGATGAACAGATGTGGTTGAAAAGTGGGAGGAACACTACGATGAACATTTAAATATAGTGCAGAGAACAAAACACAATATAGCTATTGGAAATGTATTTTCTCGCGAGATACATACAATTGCTTCCAGGTAACTAATATGATGAAATTAAGATTTATACAGTGTATCAAACAATTGTCCGTACAGCATTTTTTTTGTCAAAATAATTTTTCATTCAAATGTTAATAACTTTTTTATACGTCAATCAAAAACGCTGAAATTTTGACCAATCATGTATCATATATTAATATCCATTGGTGAAATTTTGAGCGAGATCGAATAAGTTTTCTAAAAGTCAAAAAAAAAAAAAAGTTTCATAGAAGTCATTGGACACATTTTAAAAACGTTATATCTCAATATGTGCTCTATGAAACTTTTTCAATTTTTTTTGTGGTACAGCTTAAACCTAAGGCTTGCATATGCAGCTACGTTGGAGGTTTTATATTTACCACAAAAAATATGAAAAATGTGCTTATGTAGTTGACGATATTTCAAAAATTACCATATTTTGCACATTTAATCTGTCAAACGTTTTCCATCAATAAAAGTGCATTAACTGAACGAAAAATGCATAGGACCTACTCTTCAAACGTAGTTTAGTAGGTCCTGTATTAATATATTACATTAAGAGAGTTTAAAAAAGTTGGAAACACTTAGCACTTTTATTGATCAAAATATGATAAATTTCCAAATAATACTCTGAACATATACAGATTTTTCATATATTTTTGTAGTGAACATAAAACCTCAAACGAAGCTGCATATGAAAACCTCAGGTATAAGCTGTAACACAAAAAAGAAGGAATTCCTGGAGGAATCTCCGAGGGAATTCCAGGAGGAATTTTTGGAGGAATTTCTGGAGGAATCTCCGGAAGGTTTTCCCCGAGGGATTTCCGAAAAAAACCTCAGTAATCTCCGGAGAAGTTCTCGCAGGAATCTCCGGAGGAATTATTGGAGAACTCTCAGGAGGAATTTCTGGAGAAATCTTCAGAGGTGTAGGATTTCCCGGTGGAATTATTGGAGAAATCTTCCTGATGCCACTCCTGGTGTAATCTTTAAAGAAAATCCTGGAGAAATACCAGAACAAACTATGAGAGGAATCCAAAAAGTTACTCCTAGTAGGTCTCCTAGTAGGAGCTTCTGAATGAATCCAGGAAGAAGTTGCTGGAGGATGGATTACCCAGATAAATCTAGTAAACAATTCCTCGTGTAATCCCAAAAGGAATTCTTTGAGAATTCATATAAGAAACGCCCAGAGAACTAGAAGGAACTCTTGGAATGATCCCGGAAGGAATTCTTGCGGAAATCTCCGAATAATCTGAATGAACCCCGGAAAAAAATAATAGAGAAATCCCGGTAGAAATTATTGGAGGATGATTAAAAAAACTCCTGGTAGAATCTTGGAAAACACCTCTGGAGAAAACCCTGAAGAAACTCCTAGCTATTAAACCCTGAAAAAAAAAAAACATTATAAGGAGCTCATGGAGGGATTTTTTGGAGAACTTCTAATGAAATTCTCAGAGAAATTTTATGAGAATCCCCGGCGAACTCCTGGTGGATTTTCCAGTGAAACATATCGAAAAATTTCAATAAGATTCTCTGCCAAATCCCAAAGAAAAACCTTCGTACGGAACGCCAGAAGATTTATCACAAATAATCCTTCGTGGATCTTCATTATAAGTTCCCCGTGAATCTTTGTCCCAGTATTTCTTCAAGAGTTCCATAAAGTAACCGTCAGAGTCCCAGCAGAATTCCTCCCACCGTAGTCCGAACCCCAGTATTGCAGAATTTATAACTAGTATCTAATCATAGTTCTCGCTGTAAAACTATGAAAAGATCCCCCAGAATCCCAGCGCAATGTCTCTCATCAGCATTTTCCTTGGAACGCTTCACAACTCCGCTGCAATCTTACTACATATCTGGATTTTACCCAGAAGCCCACCCAAAAGTTATAAAAAATTGAATCATTTTCCCCAAAACGCGCGCGAAAAAGTACATTTCAATTTCAATAACATTTCCTGAGAAAACGAACGAAATTTCTCTAAGTCCAAATCGTGAACAACCTGATGCCCTTTTCTTCACATCCTTTTTACACCATCGTTTAAAATGCTGTCAGTTCAACAAATGTCAAAATTACTTATACGGAAAAAGGAGGAGTTTTACTTGAGCGCTCTACTTGGGAGCAGGAAACTTAGCTTTAACTTTTAGTAAAATACCTGGGGGCTCCATCGAACTCTTCGCAATAGCAAATGAAGGAGTAGGAGGCGCATGGTTGTTTAATGGGTTGATTCCATATAACCAGCGCACAATTGCTTAAATTCTGTGCGCTGCAAATTAGAGATTCTTTCTGGAAATTCCTTTTCTATCGATTATATCGACCGTTCTCAGGCTTAACATGCTACATTTTAGATCTAGTTTGCTGGCAACAAACGGAAACCTCTACAATGAACTACCTGCATCGGTTTCCGACACATTCCACCGCGAGAGGCGCTATACGTATAGTTTAACTCTATCGGAAACTAAAAGAAACTATTGAATGTTCCATCAAACTCCAACAGATGGCGACTCTGTAGCGTAAACAAGCTTACAGTGAGAGTCCCAAATTAGGGTAGATGATATTTTATGAAAATTCGCTTCTTATTTATGCTTGAATACAGATTATAAAACACCTTTCAGGGCATTGTTTTTATTTTTATTGCGTTTTATTTTTAAACAAAGCGCAAGGAATTACTTTTGTAAAAATATCAGCATTAAACATGACTTAATTTCTCATTTTGTGCCGAAAACGGTGCAGTACGGTAAAGCTGCTACAACAAGATTTTGACAGCTCATGCTCATTGGCAGAACGCAGAGATCACACCGTCACTGGAGAAGCAGCCAAACAACAAGTGAAATTACTGCAAACGTTCGTCCGGTTGAAGCAAATTTCGGGGTTTCCAGTGCTTATTTTTCAAAATTAAAAACCGCCGCGGGAAGTAGCTCTGCGGATGAGGTTTTGCCGCTGGAGACTGACCTGTGGAATGGTCAAAGCACTTGGAAGATGCCGACCAAAACGCGATTCGGCAGCGCCGAGCGAAAAGTGTCAAAATGCAACAGAAAGCCAGCAAGAACCGAAAATTTCCGCAGGTAAGTCTTGTGAATAGTACCGTTATTGCCCATGACCAAACTCTATGTGATTTTGTTTAGATTGGTGGAATCCCAGGCCGTGGAAGGTGACGTGTTACAGCCATATGTGATTGATATATTTTGACCTGGATTTGAAGTGTAATCTGCGGCAGGAACGTTTTTGAATCACACCGATGCCAAAACCGAAGTTTTCCAAAAGAAAGCGAAACAGAACCACACACATACATCCGCTTACTGATAACATGGATGACCACCATCTGCTGTGGCGAACGGAGAGTCCTGCAGTACACTCCGGATCTGAATGGTCACCGCGGACGTTGACTGTGCATTCATGGAGGCCAGTGGGATTCCAGACGAAGATTCCGCCGAATGTGATTAAACGCTTTATTGGACGATGACTACTGCTGATCCCATCGCTAGTGGAAGCTAGCTAAAACAGAACATTCTGGTCAAACATTTCAATAGGTCCTATCTGCATTTGAGAGGCTCTCTTTGTTCACTTTCTCTTTCAATTATTGCAATGTAATGGTACGCTTTTCAAATATTTTTGCAGTACAAATCAAAAGACGATTGTTTTGATCATCGTTTACTGCAAGGAGACAATCCTAATACAAATAAACAGCTGAGATATTAACGAAAGAGAGGGAAACCAAAGAGAGCCTCTCTTCTGCAGATAGGACCTTTAGACATGTTTGGCCTGCATTGTGCAATATGTTGTTGTATTCTATTTGTTTTTAAATTTATATCGAGTTTTGAAAAACATTGTATTTGTAGTATTTCACTGTATTATAAGAAAGAACATAATTTGCATAATAGAAAAGTAATGCCTTACTACACAACCTGAAAGAACTTGGTAAACCATGTATAAACTAAAGAAACCATTGCATATGATCAGCAGTGAGCAGAATGCTCCTGCAGTTGGTATTGTTTCTTATTTTTGTAATATTTTTGAAAATAACGCAACCAATCGCTTCGTTTTTGAATTAGATGAATTAAGGAGCGTGAGATGCTTACTGGCACCTTGATCTAAGCTAATTCAAAGTTTTAAAACAAAGAATGTGTCAGAAAAGGTACAAGTAATGTGTCACGTCGCAAAGAGGTGAACCAGTTTTGCATAATTTTGGTTGAAAGTGATAAACTACTTCAAAGAACGTTATTAATCGCAACCTGGGAGAAGCCGTCCTGATTAAATTTGGTTGAAGGTGATAAACTACTTCTAAGTTTTAACACAAAGAACGTTTTAAATAAAAGGTACCAGTACTGCGTCACCGCGCAACCTGGGAGAACTTGGTGAACCAGTCTCGATTAAGTTTGGTTGAAAGTTATCAACTATTTCAAAGTTTCAATACAAAGAACGTTTTTAAATGAAAGATACTAGCGTCACCTCGCAACCAGAGAGAACTTGGTGAACCAGTCTTGATTAAATTTGGTTAATGGTGATTAACTACTTCAAAGATTAACACAAAAAACGTTTTTAATAAAAGGTACCAGTACTGCGTCACCTCGCAACCTGGGAGAACTTGGTGAACCAGTCTCGATTAAGTTTGGTTGAAAGTTATCAACTATTTCAAAGTTTCAATACAAAGAACGTTTTTAAATGAAAGATACTAGCGTCACCTCGCAACCAGAGAGAACTTGGTGAACCAGTCTTGATTAAATTTGGTTAATGGTGATTAACTACTTCAAAGTTTTAACACAAAGAACGTTTCAAATACAAGGTACCAGTACTGCGTCACCGCGCAACCTGGGAGAACTTGGTGAACCAGTCTTGATTAAGTTTGGTTGAAAGTTATCAACTATTTCAAAGTTTCAATACAAAGAACGTTTTTAATAAAAGGTACAAGTAATGCGTCACCTCGCAACCTGGGAGAACTTGGTGAACCAGTCTCGATTAAATTTGGTTGAAAGTTGTAAACTATTTCAAAGTTTCAATACAATGAACGTTTTTAAATAAAAGGTACTAGCGTCACCTCGCAACCAGGGAGAACTTGGTGAACCAGTCTTGATTAAATTTGGTTAAAAATTATAAACGTTTTTAATAAAAGGTACAAGTAATGCGTCACCTCGCAACCAGAGAGAACTTGGTGAACCAGTCTCGATTACATTTGGTTGAAAGTTATCAACTATTTCAAAGTTTCAATACAATTAACGTTTTTAATGAAAGGTACCAATATAGCGCCACCTCGCAACCTGGGAGAACTTGGTGAACCAGTCTTGATTCAATTTGGATAAAAATTATGAACTATTTCAAAGTTTTAACACAAAGAACGTTTTAAATAAAAAGTAACAGTACTGCGTCACCTCGCAACCTGGGAGAACTTGGTGAACCAGTCTTGATTGAATTTGGTTAAAAATTATAAACTATTTCAAAGATTTGAAACAAGATACGTTTTTAATAAAAGGTACAAGTAATGCGTCACCTCGCAACCTGGGAGAACTTGGTGGACCAGTCTCGATTAAATTTGGTTTAAAATTATAAACTATTTGAATGTTTTGAAACAAGAAACGTTTTTAATAAAACGTACAAGTAGTGCGTCACCTCGCAACCTGGGAGAACTTGGTGAACCAGTCTTGATTAAATTTGGTTTAAAATTATAAACTATTTCAATGTTTTGAAACAAGAAACGTTTTTAATAAAAGGTACAAGTAATGCGTCACCTCGCAACCGGGGAGAACTTGGTGAACCAGTCTTAAGTAGATTTGGTTGAAAGTTAGAAACTATTTCAAAGTTTCAATACAATGAACGTTTTTAAATGAAAGGTACTAGCGTCACCTCGCAACCAGAGAGAACTTGGTGAACCAGTCTTGATTAAATTTGGTTGAAGGTGATTAACTACTTCAAAGTTTTGACACAAAGAACGTTTATAATAAAAGGTACCAGTACTGCGTCACCGCGCAACCTGGAAGAACTTGGTGAACCAGTCTCGATTACATTTGGTTGAAAGTTATCAACTTTTTCAAAGTTTCAATACAATTAACGTTTTTAATGAAAGGTACCAATATAGCGCCACCTCGCAACCTGGGAGAACTTGGTGAACCAGTCTTAAGTAGATTTGGTTGAAAGTTAAAAACTATTTCAAAGTTTCAATACAATGAACGTTTTTAAATGAAAGGTACTAGCGTCACCTCGCAACCAGAGAGAACTTGGTGAACCAGTCTCGATTACATTTGGTTGAAAGTTATCAACTTTTTCAAAGTTTCAATACAATTAACGTTTTTAATGAAAGGTACCAATATAGCGCCACCTCGCAACCTGGGAGAACTTGGTGAACCAGTCTTGATTAAATTTGGATAAAAATTATGAACTATTTCAAAGTTTTAACACAAAGAACGTTTTAAATAAAAAGTACCAGTACTGCGTCACCTCGCAACCTGGGAGAACTTGGTGAACCAGTCTTGATTAAATTTGGTTGAAAGTTAGAAACTATTTCAGTGTTTTGAAACAAGGAACGTTTTTAATAAAAGGTACAAGTAATGCGTCACCTGGCAACCTGGGAGAACTTGGTGAACCAGTCTCGATTGAATTTGGTTGAAAGTTGTAAACTATTTCAAAGTTTCAATACAATGAACGTTTTTAAATGAAAGGTACTAGCGTCACCTCGCAACCAGGGACAACTTGGTGAACCAGTCTTGATTAAATTTGGTTAAAAATATTAAACTATTTCAATGTTTTGAAACAAGAAACGTTTTTAATAAAAGGTACAAGTAATGCGTCACCTCGCAACCTGGGAGAACTTGGTGAACCAGTCTTGATTAAATTTGGTTGAAAGTTACCAACTATTTCAGTGTTTTGAAACAAGGAACGTTTTTAATAAAGGTACAAGTAATGCATCACCTCGCAACCTGGGAGAACTTGGTGAACCAGTCTCGATTAAATTTGGTTGAAAGTTGTAAACTATTTCAAAGTTTCAATACAATGAACGTTTTTAAATGAAAGGTACTAGCGTCACCTCGCAACCAGAGAGAACTTTGTGAACCAGTCTTGATTAAATTTGGTTGAAGGTGATAAACTACTTCAAAGTTTTAACACAAAGAGCGTTTATAATAAAAGGTATCAGTACTGCGTCACCGCGCAACCTGGGAGAACTTGGTGAACCAGTCTTGATTACATTTGGTTGAAAGTTATCAACTTTTTCAAAGTTTCAATACAATTAACGTTTTTAATGAAAGGTACCGTAAACCGGGGTCAAATTGATCTCCGGGTTGAAATTGATCAGACGATTTTCTGTTAGATATAACATTCTTCAAATAGTTTCCAAGCAAATATCGTTTAGTATCAGTTCCCAACTGCACGATAGTTGAAAGGAAATTACTTAAAATATGCTAAACCTAAACGAAAAACGTGTGATCAATTTCGACCCGAAGATCAATTTGACCCCGGTTTACGGTACCAATATAGCGCCACCTCGCAACCTGGGAGAACTTGGTGAACCAGTCTTGATTAAGTTTGGTTGAAAGTTAGAAACTATTTCAAAGTTTTGAAACAAGGAACGTTTTTAATAAAAGGTACAAGTAGTGCGTCACCTCGCAACCTGGGAGAACTTGGTGAACCAGTCTCGATTAAATTTGGTTGAAAGTTGTAAACTATTTCAAAGTTTCAATACAATGAACGTTTTTAAATGAAAGGTACTAGCGTCACCTCGCAACCAGAGAGAACTTGGTGAACCAGTCTTGATTAAATTTGGTTTAAGGTGATAAACTACTTCAAAGTTTTAACACAAAGAGCGTTTATAATAAAAGGTATCAGTACTGCGTCACCGCGCAACCTGGGAGAACTTGGTGAACCAGTCTTGATTACATTTGGTTGAATGTTATCAACTTTTTCAAAGTTTCAATACAATGAACGTTTTTAAATGAAAGGTACTAGCGTCACCTCGCAACCAGAGAGAACTTGGTGAACCAGTCTTGATTAAATTTGGTTTAAGGTGATAAACTACTTCAAAGTTTTAACACAAAGAGCGTTTATAATAAAAGGTATCAGTACTGCGTCACCGCGCAACCTGGGAGAACTTGGTGAACCAGTCTTGATTCAATTTGGATAAAAATTATGAACTATTTCAAAGTTTTAACACAAAGAACGTTTTAAATAAAAAGTAACAGTACTGCGTCACCTCGCAACCTGGGAGAACTTGGTGAACCAGTCTTGATTGAATTTGGTTAAAAATTATAAACTATTTCAATGATTTGAAACAAGATACGTTTTTAATAAAAGGTACAAGTAATGCGTCACCTCGCAACCTGGGAGAACTTGGTGGACCAGTCTCGATTAAATTTGGTTTAAAATTATAAACTATTTGAATGTTTTGAAACAAGAAACGTTTTTAATAAAACGTACAAGTAGTGCGTCACCTCGCAACCTGGGAGAACTTGGTGAACCAGTCTTGATTAAATTTGGTTTAAAATTATAAACTATTTCAATGTTTTGAAACAAGAAACGTTTTTAATAAAAGGTACAAGTAATGCGTCACCTCGCAACCGGGGAGAACTTGGTGAACCAGTCTTAAGTAGATTTGGTTGAAAGTTAGAAACTATTTCAAAGTTTCAATACAATGAACGTTTTTAAATGAAAGGTACTAGCGTCACCTCGCAACCAGAGAGAACTTGGTGAACCAGTCTTGATTAAATTTGGTTGAAGGTGATTAACTACTTCAAAGTTTTGACACAAAGAACGTTTATAATAAAAGGTACCAGTACTGCGTCACCGCGCAACCTGGAAGAACTTGGTGAACCAGTCTCGATTACATTTGGTTGAAAGTTATCAACTTTTTCAAAGTTTCAATACAATTAACGTTTTTAATGAAAGGTACCAATATAGCGCCACCTCGCAACCTGGGAGAACTTGGTGAACCAGTCTTAAGTAGATTTGGTTGAAAGTTAAAAACTATTTCAAAGTTTCAATACAATGAACGTTTTTAAATGAAAGGTACTAGCGTCACCTCGCAACCAGAGAGAACTTGGTGAACCAGTCTCGATTACATTTGGTTGAAAGTTATCAACTTTTTCAAAGTTTCAATACAATTAACGTTTTTAATGAAAGGTACCAATATAGCGCCACCTCGCAACCTGGGAGAACTTGGTGAACCAGTCTTGATTAAATTTGGATAAAAATTATGAACTATTTCAAAGTTTTAACACAAAGAACGTTTTAAATAAAAAGTACCAGTACTGCGTCACCTCGCAACCTGGGAGAACTTGGTGAACCAGTCTTGATTAAATTTGGTTGAAAGTTAGAAACTATTTCAGTGTTTTGAAACAAGGAACGTTTTTAATAAAAGGTACAAGTAATGCGTCACCTGGCAACCTGGGAGAACTTGGTGAACCAGTCTCGATTGAATTTGGTTGAAAGTTGTAAACTATTTCAAAGTTTCAATACAATGAACGTTTTTAAATGAAAGGTACTAGCGTCACCTCGCAACCAGGGACAACTTGGTGAACCAGTCTTGATTAAATTTGGTTAAAAATATTAAACTATTTCAATGTTTTGAAACAAGAAACGTTTTTAATAAAAGGTACAAGTAATGCGTCACCTCGCAACCTGGGAGAACTTGGTGAACCAGTCTTGATTAAATTTGGTTGAAAGTTACCAACTATTTCAGTGTTTTGAAACAAGGAACGTTTTTAATAAAGGTACAAGTAATGCATCACCTCGCAACCTGGGAGAACTTGGTGAACCAGTCTCGATTAAATTTGGTTGAAAGTTGTAAACTATTTCAAAGTTTCAATACAATGAACGTTTTTAAATGAAAGGTACTAGCGTCACCTCGCAACCAGAGAGAACTTTGTGAACCAGTCTTGATTAAATTTGGTTGAAGGTGATAAACTACTTCAAAGTTTTAACACAAAGAGCGTTTATAATAAAAGGTATCAGTACTGCGTCACCGCGCAACCTGGGAGAACTTGGTGAACCAGTCTTGATTACATTTGGTTGAAAGTTATCAACTTTTTCAAAGTTTCAATACAATTAACGTTTTTAATGAAAGGTACCAATATAGCGCCACCTCGCAACCTGGGAGAACTTGGTGAACCAGTCTTGATTAAGTTTGGTTGAAAGTTAGAAACTATTTCAAAGTTTTGAAACAAGGAACGTTTTTAATAAAAGGTACAAGTAGTGCGTCACCTCGCAACCTGGGAGAACTTGGTGAACCAGTCTCGATTAAATTTGGTTGAAAGTTGTAAGCTATTTCAAAGTTTCAATACAATGAACGTTTTTAAATGAAAGGTACTAGCGTCACCTCGCAACCAGAGAGAACTTGGTGAACCAGTCTTGATTAAATTTGGTTGAAGGTGATAAACTACTTCAAAGTTTTAATACAAAGAACGTTTCAAGTACAAGGTACCAGTACTGCGTCACCGCGCAACCTGGGAGAACTTGGTGAACCAGTCTCGGTTAAGTTTGGTTGAAAGTTATCAACTATTTCAAAGTTTCAATACAAAGAACGTTTTTAATAAAAGGTACAAGTAATGCGTCACCTGGCAACCTGGGAGAACTTGGTGAACCAGTCTCGATTAAATTTGGTTGAAAGTTGTAAACTATTTCAAAGTTTCAATACAATGAACGTTTTTAAATGAAAGGTACTAGCGTCACCTCGCAACCAGGGACAACTTGGTGAACCAGTCTTGATTAAATTTGGTTGAAAGTTACCAACTATTTCAGTGTTTTGAAACAAGGAACGTTTTTAATAAAAGGTACAAGTAATGCGTCACCTCGCAACCTGGGAGAACTTGGTGAACCAGTCTCGATTAAATTTGATTGAAAGTTATAAACTATTTCAAAGTTTTAACACAAAGAATGTTTTCAATGAAAGGTTCAAATATCGTTACATCGCAACCTGGGAGAGCTTTGGTAAAGATTGTAAATCTACCCTTGGACTTTCGGATTTTTATAAAGCCCATAAACCACCCACTCACCACCCCAATCACCCCCCCCCCCCCATAAGGTATTTTTTATTGTTTGTAAAGAATATAAATTAAAATTGTTTAATAGGAACCCTTTCGAACTTGTCCAGTGCTGACTATGATGAAGATGTTTCTAATGATGCCATACGTCTTGTAGGTAGTTTGGTAGCCGGACTGATGAATGTTGAACAGCTATGATTGCCAGAAGAAACTGAAAAAAAAGCGTACAATTATTGAAATGACAGCGCATGGCCAACTAGAAACCGGTTTTAAACTAAAAATAGTTCGCCTTTTTCACGATTTTCTTAGTATACCCTCAGATAACAGATGTTTATCCTTGAACAAAATTTATTTCAAACTAACTAGACTCAAAAAAAGTATGAAAAAACGTTGCTCACTGCTGCCATACAAGGAGTTGCTGCCTGCAGTAAATATCATCTGACTGGGATTATTTGCATTAGTCATTTTCACTCAAGCGTTGTGGTAGTGTTTACATACATCTCGTATATCAGCATAAACATCTGTTACCTGTATTACACATGTTAATATCATACGCAATACCCTATACAATTAGCAGAAACATAATATGTTTTCTAAGGGTTACAAATTTTATAAGGGTTACAAGGAAACTTCCAGGAATTTTTCCATGGAATCAAAATACATATTTTATAGAAGATGCACGTCTGGAAACATTTCGGGTAACGTATGGAAGAAAAATTCCATAAGAACTCCTGGTGGAATTTACGAGCAACTCCTGAAGGTATTCCGTAGGAACCCCTGGAAGAACTTCCGAGGAACTACTGGAGGAATTTCTAGCGAACTCCGAAAGAAACTCCCCCCTCACCGCTGTAATGTCATACGCGCCGCATGCCATTGTAGCTAGTGGAGGGGAGGGGTCTTAGTCGCTCTATTCACGCGTGGGGGAAGAAGTCCTGTTGAAACTCCCGAGCAACTCCTGATGAAATTCTGGATGAATTCCCAGGGATCTCCTGGCTACATTCCGAGCAGTCCGTAGAGAGAGAACCCTGGAGGAATTCTCGAGGAACTCTTGGAAAAAAAATGCTTGAGGAGTTCTTCGAGAAATTTCCGTGGAACCTGTGAGCCTTCTGGAGGTACTCCCAAGGAACTCCTTCAGGAATTCTCGATCAACTCCCGGGGAACCCCTGCAAGGTTATACGAGGTTTTACGCGAACTCCTGGAAAAAATAATAAGAAACTTCTGGAAGAATTCTTTGGGGAATTCATAGACGAATTCCTGAAGAGTTTCTTAAGGAATTCCAGAGAAGCTCTTAAATGAATCCCCAAAGAACTCCCGCAGGAATTCCCAAGGAACTTCTAGAGAAATTTCCGAGGAACTCCTATAGGAATTTTCGAGGAACTCCTCGAGGTTCGCGAAGAATATATGGATGAATTCCTTAGGAGCTCTTGGTGGAATTTCCTGAGGCACTCCTGGAGGAATTTTCGAGCATCTCCTGTAGATTTTTGAGGCACTCATGGAAGAAATTCCGAGCAACTCCTACAGGATTTGCTGAAGAACTCCTGGAGGAACTCTCAACAAACTCTAAGAGAAATTGTCGAGGAGCCCCTGCAGAAACTTCCCAGTAACTCCGGGTGGAATTTTCGTGGAGCTTCTGGAACTCCTTGAGGAATTCCCATGGAACTAATAAAGGAATTTCTAAGGAACTGCTGAAAAAATTCCCAGGAACTCCTGGAGGAATTCTTGAGGAACTCCTGAAGGATTTCCCGAGGAATCCCTGGAGGAATTCCCGATGAACCCCTGCAGAAATTCTCGGTAGGAATTTTTGAATGAATTGAATGTTATTTCCGTGGAGCTGCCTGAGTTACTCTCAAAGAATTTTACTTCAAGGATTTACTGAAGCAACTTCAGGAGGAATACCTGAAGGGAGTACTGAAGGGAGTACTGAAGGAAACCATTAGAGAACTTCAGGAAGACTTCATGAAGGAACTTCTCTGACGATTCCTAATTAAACTCCTTGAGAAATCCCTGAAGAAACTCTTCTATTAAAGTTCAAAACTTCTGAAGGAATCACTAGAAGAAGTCAAAGAAGATTCACTGCAGGAATTGATGGAGAAATTCCTTAAAGAAAAGGGAACATATTTGAAATAACTCCTGAAATGGTCCCTAATGGAACTCCTGCAGGAACTCCTGGATTAAGCCTTGAAAGAACTCCGGGAGAAATGCCTGGATAGATGCCAAATAGAACTTCTTGAGAAATTCATAAAATATATTGGGTAACATAGGGTATTATCGGCAAGTTTATTGTCTTCACTATGGGAGGTTTCTTGAAACCTATAGGCCTCAAATCCTTCCCAAAGCTTTTGAGTTGCGTGAAAATAGGGATTTTTTATTTAATCATATTTATTTTAAATACTCGTTTTACGTCATACAGAGGGTGGCCAATATGTTTGGGATAGGCAACTTTTTTTCTCTCACGAAAAAGATTAACATGCTGTAACTTTTCATAGAGTGCATCAAAAATTCTCAAATTTTGAGTGTTTGTCAATCTTTTATATGTACATCATTGGTACAAATTTAAGCTCGATTGGTTAATCTTTCGCGAAGCTAGAACTGTTCTCGTAAAACACTATTTTTAGACAATTAATTTTTGAACTATCATAGGGTCTTGTACCATTTGGGCAGGTATACCTATTTGGGCACTTGCTGCTATAACTAAATCAACTTTAAACCGATTGATTTGAAATTTTGTATAAAGTTAGGCCCACACTTTATACATATGTACATACTTTACAAATGTTGAAAAAAGTTATGATGGATTGACACTTTTTTGATTTTTCTCGAAAAAATGTATTTTTGGACGTATGTCATTAAATTTTTCCTCTATATGGGTGAAAATGTCAAATTATCTTAACTTTTTTCAACGTTCAGCATTAATATATTGTTGATAAACGCTCAAAATTTCATGCAATTCGGTTTTCTGGTCTCTGAGATGACAGCTCGATAATTTGTTGTCTAAAAAATTGTGTTTTACGAGAACGGTTCTCGCTCTAGCTCATATAATAGGTTGACAGACAAAATTTGAGATTTTTTTATGCACTCTATGAAAAGTTACAGCATGTTGAACTTTTTTTGTGAAAGGAAAAAAAGTTGCCTATCCCAAACATTTTGTTAGTGTTAGTTCTACACTAAGTTACACTCTTAAGGTAGAAAATGGTATATAAATAAATAAATTACTTAATAAACCACATAATAATTTTGATTGACTTGTCACGTACTTCTTCTTCAATAACACTAGCTTACAGCATTTTTGAACTCGGTAAGCTGATGATCATTTTTGGTGTAGAATCATGCCCTGAGTTCGAAAACGCAAAGGAAAAAAATTACAGTAGAGCCGTGAGTAGAGTTCACGACTTTCATTTTATTTTGTAAACTAGTGTAATTGAATATCTATAATAATTATTACCTAAATTATTTATCAATTGTTAATCGATGTACTGATGGGTAGCTTTGAAAATTCTATTCCAAAATCTCAAATAACTATTTCCCGAAGGCCACTCCAGTAACGCACCTATACACCGAACCCCAAATCCCGATTTCGATAGCATTAGTTTACTCGGAGAAAAGGCATTCATTGGGGTTTTGGGCTAATGGTATAATTCTGGTTATGACCTTTACATTTATGTAGGGTAGAATTCACAGATCAGTAATTTTCATCTCATTCTATTTCACACCTTATATAACGAACTTAGCTGATTTAGTATGGATTGTATATACATTTTCTACCTTAAGAGTGTAACTAAGTCAAGAAATTAGTTTATAAACATTCTATAACTATTTCATTGTCTTGCCTTTCCAAGGGAAGAAATTGGAGTTGTACAAAAAAATGACGGTTTGAATAAAAATACGACTCAGATTTCATTTGGAAGGTGACCCCAAACTTATGTACGACGCAACATACTAAAGTGCCCCACACATTACACAATGCATACGTTTGCGTGTGCGTGACAGTAGTTTGACACATTTTCCATAGGAAAACTAGGGAAAACTAGGAAAATAGGGAAGGAATTAGGTACTAAAGGAACTTCTGGATGAATACATAACTGAAGGGAGTACTCCAACCATGAAAGGACCTCAGGAGCACTCCATGAAGGAGCAATGAAAGGATTCTTTACGGAACTCCTTAAGAAATTCCTGGATATAATGGATAAAATCTTAAAACTTCTGAAGGAATTATCTGAAGAATTCAAAGCGGATTCACTGAATGAATTCCTGGATAAATCCCTAAAATAAAACCTGAAGAATTCTTCAAAATAACTGATGCAACTCCTTAAGAAAACCCCGAATGAACCTTGAGAAAACTCCTTGAGAAACCCCTACAGGAGAACTCTTAGATATATCCCAGAAGGAATTCCTGGAAGGATCCCAAATGGAACTCCATCTCTAACGGAAGGATATGCTTGAGGAATCCGTGGATGGGAAAACTCCAACACGATTCACGGAACGAATTCCTGGAGGAATCCTCATAGGGAACCGCAATAAGTTATTAACTGGCGAAGCCCGGATGCAAACAAATCACTGGTTGGATTCCACCCATCCAATCCAATAATGACATATGAAGAATGAAATTTAGCAACCCAAATTGACTTACCACGACGGGCCTCAAGGCCTCCGGTGAAGAAGAGGTTTTAGGAATCCAGTCCTTTCACCTTCTACTTGATCCGGGCGTACGGTCCGATGGCTGTATCCGTTATGTCATGTCGGACTTCTCCGGTGCGATCCGTTTCTCTTCGAGGAGGTACCAGATCAGAACGGTAGGGAAATCATGATGCTCGTTGATACTCAACGTTGAAGGGGTCGTAGTACGAGTACGTTTTGCATCCCGAACATTGAGTGATAGTATCCCGCGACCGGATGGAGGCCCATGGCCAGGAGGGATCTCAATTTGAGGTAGATCATCATGGAATCGCCACCAACTTGAACCTCGAATCCTGCCTGGTCCGTTTCTTGATATACGGATTACTTTTCCAGAATGATCTTCTTCCGTCTTGCGTGCAGCTCCTCGGTAAGTCAACCTAAATAAATCCGGATGTCACTATACACACTTTTTGGAACGAAAAACTGAAAAAACAAACCTGCTGCCGAACGCCTCGTCGCTGACTACCGATACCTGCATGTGCCCCCAATTTAACACTGCGAACGACGGCTATTTGTTGACCGCTGCTGCGGTGGGAGGAACTATTAAACCTGAAATGGTTTGCATAATGAAATAAATGTTATTTATGTAAAGTAATTAAATTTTTACCGCATATTTTTGCTTCCGAGTTGCCGCACCAAGCTCAAAGCGGCTGAAAACTTTTTTTTTTATTTTTTTTCTGTTCACGAATTGACAGAAGAGTAAACACGAATCCATGTATACTTGCGATGCCATGTATAGGCAAACGAAGATCAACCAATATCAAGGCAGAAGTTATCGGTCGAAATAATGTATGGGAATTTGAACATTTTTCCAAATAATTCAAATATTTCGAAATTTTGATAAAAAATATTTGGTACCGTAGATGGCTATTATTATGGCCTACAACATGTACCAAATATTTTTTCCGATAAATTGTTTAATGAGTCAAGAAATTAATTTTTATGAATTTCTCCATACATTTTAAAAGTTAAAAACTCCTGCTCACTAGCGCCATCTGTTGCAATTTTTGCAAAAGCTGGTAATCCATATGATAAAATCGCGTGAAGGCGTTTTGCCCCCGGGGTGGGGCGTTATTCCCTCAGTTACCTTACAAAGCAGTACGATCCGAAGTAAACAGTTGTAGATTGAGTTTAAATAAGGGCGAAAGTAACATGAGAGAGTTCTCTTCATCGACTCTCTCTTCTTCAAATTAAAGTGACAAGATGCAAGTATTGTTGAACTTTTTGGTCATAAATCGCTAGGTTGCGATGCAATCTAGCGTCTAAGTGTAAAAAAGTTCGATTGAATTTGCATCTTGTCACTTTAATTTGCAGAAGAGAGAGTCGATGAAGAGAACTCTCTCGTGTTACTTTCGCCCTTATTTAAACTCAATCTAGAGTTGTTGTTATGGGAATGATTGTTTTAGACATAGATGTAAATATAGAAGCAATGGTTTGGCTTCGAATCGCAGCTTTCTAACGGAGTAGGGTAGTGGTAAGTCAGAAGATCATGGCGCTCAAGGTACTGGTATCAAATCCGGACTAAGAACTAAACTTTTTTTTATTGTTTAAAACAAAACATTATCAACAACGAATTGATAGGATGTTCCATTTATATTGAAGAGCCCTTGGATGTCATTCAATTGATAGGATAGTACAGCTTCCACTCAATAGCTTGGCTTTGACGACCAGAGCCAGAGGATATTTTTATATTTTGTTTTGTTTATGTAAGGTTAGTTTTAGGTTATTTTTGACAGACAACTGCTTGTTAACAGGCTCATTTAAAAAGCTATCAGTTATCGAGCATACAGCATCTAGTGCGACTTCAAGTGCCTATCCGTTCATACATCAGGTATCAGTAGGTCGGCTCCAGAGGCACGTTCTCCTCCATTTGGGAAATTTGTGCAATCGCCATGAACACGAGCCTATTCATCATTTACCTGACGGAGAAGGGAAGGAAAAAGGATTGGACATGGGAAAGAACAGGTAAGGGAATAGGATCGACGATCCTGGATCGTCATACTCGCAAAAGAGTACTACAATGGGTTCACATAGCGTCCTGAAAAGGACACTGTAATAAGCCATTTTACGAGACGTTTCAGAACAGCTGATTGCAGCAGCGGCGTCTGACAGAAGTCCACGCACATTTGTTTTGCTGGAATGTCGCGTAATTTTTAGAAAGGCACTAGTTCGACAAATTGGAGAAATGAGAAATTTGGCCAAAAAAGGTTCAAAAGCAGTCGAAGAATCAATACAAAACTCAATAATTTATTAGGTATTTTTTTCGTTGCGATTGACTCGTTTAGAAACTGAAAAGAATTTGAATAAAAAAAAAACTCAATTTCGTTTTAGCCAGTTTGAAAAGCTACGCTTGGCCTGCGCGCAGTAATTAACCATCATCAATCAGATGATGATTGAAAACGTAAACATTAGAGTGACTGGAACGGAGAGTGGCGTCAATGTCAAAATTGGAACAGCGTTCATCTGTCAAATTTATACAAATTTCCGTTCCAAACGAGCAGGGGACCTGTCAAAATTGGAACATGACGCCACTCTCCCTTCCAGTCACTCTAGTAAACATCAGAGCGCAGACTTCTGTCGTTTGACTTGCCTCATAAAATATACTACCGTATTACCCCGCTAATACGACACCGACTGTTGTCGTATAACCGGGGTAAACTTTTAATTCGACAAACTGGTCACCCTACACCACCATGCTCATTGAAATTTGGTAACTCTATTTTTGTTTTTGTTTTGATTTCCGGATTTGTTATGAAATATAATTTCATCAAATATTGCGGTGGCGCGAATTAAAAGCTCGTTCTTTCTACGATTGTTGCCATCCTCAGTTCATTCCGGTTGGTCTCCAGGCGGTTTGGGTGTTGAATAGCACTAACTCAGAACTTCCGAAATTTGCGGCTGCAAGAGGAGTTGCTGCGGGTGCGAGTATAAGCGCAATATCAAACTGTTTTGCATTTACAGTGTACATCGTTGTGACATTTGAACACTTTTTAATTCGACATGTGTCGTATAAGCGGGGTACGAATTAAAAAGTGTCGTATTAAAACGTGTCGAACCAGAGGGGTAAGACGGTATAACGCATTAGCGTACCACAATGGGTTCAAACAGCGCCCTGAGAAGGACACTGTGATAACGCATAAAGCGTAAAGAGAGACTATAGTTCTTTACCACAGCGGGTCAAGAACAACAGAACGTCCTGAAGATTCAGGTTTCTGAAGTCAGTTTCACTTAATAAGTGTTTTCCGAGTACTCGGAAACGTAGTTGCGCAAAAACTGGACAGTTACATATTAAATGATACGAAGTTCCATAATCGGATTCACAGCTATCACAGGTAAATGAATCAGCTTGCTGAATATTCACCATGTGATAACTGAGTCGGCAGTGGCCAGTCAATGCTTTGACCAGCATGCTGCAATTCTGCTTAGACAGATTTGTTAGATACTTCGCCACCCCTAGAGATGCCTCAGTATAATACAATTTTGTTTGACGACATGACTTCAAACTATTCCAGTATTGTTTGTGCTGAGTGGCAGCCCAGGTGTCAATCTGAAGCTTTACCCAACACTTGGATACCGGAATAGCTGGCTCAGGGCCAATGAAGTCATGTGATGCTCCAGTGCGAGCTAACTCAACAGCCAATTCATTTCCAGCGATGGAAGAATGGCCAGGTACCCATACAAAAGGTGAACAGCATTTGCTGAATTCAGCTCCTCGATGTGAGTTCGACAAGTGATAACTAATACCCGAGTAGAGGAAAAGAGCTCAATAATAGCATATTTTGATATGGAGATCAAAAAGTGAAATGGGTTTGATTGACATAAGAGATAAAAGATCAAAGCATAAAATCAAAAATTTACTCCTGGAACATCATCATCATATCATATTTAGATTTTGTAAGATCTGACCAATAGCAGCGAGCTATTCGTTTGATCTTAAAATATCAAATTTTGATATTGTTCAGATGTTCCAGGAACATTTTTCAGATATTATTTTCAGATCTTTTATCTCTTATATCAATCAAATTAATATCACGTTTTGATAGTCAGTATTTCACCTCTACCCGGGTATCTTCGACCTGGAGTTGACCGACGCAATTGCAGCCTGGCTATCTGAACAGAAGTATATTACTTTGCCCATTACGTGCTGCTGAAGTGCTGATTGCACTCCGCACATAAGAGCAAAGATTTCGGCCTGAAAAACGGTGGTCTATCAAGTGAATAAGACTGATGCAGCCTTAGCTCACGTGAATAAACACCAGCACCTGCTCGACCTTCGAGAAGGGAGCCATCAGTGTAACATACGATGCCGTCTGAAATACTTCTTTCCAGATAACCAGATGTCCACTCTTCCCGGGAAGGGAATTTCGTGGAAAATGTCCTATATGGAAAACTACAAGCAATTGTAAGATCACTTGGAGCAAGGACAACTTTGTCCCAATTCACCAAAAGTGGAAACAACGATGTGTGTGTTGAAGAGAACGCTCCAGACATCGCCATTAAGTATATCCTTTGGAGATGGCCTAACTTTGATTGGACCGTTCTCACTTCGCCCTTTTGCCACCATACAAGACATCCATAAGCCAATATTGGACGAACAACAGTTGTGTAAATCCATTTGATATACTTGGGTTTAAGACCCCAAGTTGTACCAAAGGTTCGCCGGCATTTCCCGAAGGCCATACAAGATTTCTTGATTATGAACTCAACATGAGGTGTCCAGGAAAGCTTGGAATCAAGAATGACTCCAACGTACTTTACCTGTTCAGTCACATTGATTTCAGAATCAAAGAGACGTAAAGGTCGAACATCATTACGGTTTCGCTTTTCCGCGAAAAGAACAATAGATGTTTTACTCGGATTTACCGAAAGGCCATATTGGCGACACCAACCCTCAACTACCTGAAGAGCGTTTTGCATCAGGTCGAAAAGTGTGCTGATGCACATACCGACTAACAATGTTAGGTAGCCGTCGGCAAAATCATAAGTAGGAAAACCGCTATTATTGAGTTGCCTCAATAGCGTATCTGCTACGAGATTCCACAAAAGTGGGGATAAGACTCCCCCTTGGGGGCAACCACAAACACTCCTAATCACTGCTTGACGCAATGTCGAGAAGGCTTGACGCAATGTCGAGAAGAGATGTCGGTTTTTGAGCATTTGGTGAATCCAATTGGAAATCATAGGTGATATATCATGACCCCGTGCGGCTTCCAATATGGCATCGAAAGGCACGTTGTCAAAGGCACCCTCGATATCTAAGAAAACACCCAAGCAGGATTGCTTTTGAGTGAATACCTTCTCGATATCGTAAACAACTTTGTGTAAAAGAGTCACAGTGGACTTTCCAGATTGGTAGGCATGTTGGTTCACATGAAGATGCACATTGGCCAGATGAACATCACGAATGTGATGATCGACAATGCGTTCTAAGCATTTCAGAAGAAAAGAGGTCAAACTGATAGGTCTGAAGCTCTTTGCTTCTTTATACGACGTGCGACCCACTTTAGGAATAAACTTTACAGTAATATCCAGCCAGGATTTGGGAATATACCCTATAGCAAAACTGCAAACAAGTAGTTTTTTCAAAACATGTTTGAAATGATCAAATCCCTTCTGCAGCAAAATAGGATAAATCCCATCTGCCCCAGGAGATTTGAAAAGAGCAAAGCTATTAAGTGCCCATGCAATCGATTCTAAAGTTATGATACTCCGAGCCGAAGCTAAAGAATCATAACTACAAGAAAAGACATCAGGTTCATCCGAAGATGTAATATCCACACATCCGAGGAAGTGTGTACTGAATAAACATTCCAAAACTTCCTCATCAGAGGAAGTGAAATCACCATTTGGCAAACGAAGTTCGTTCACTTGAAAATCCTTAGATTTTGCAAGGATTTTGTTCAATCGACTGGCTTCGCTCAGACTGAAAACATTTGTACAAAGGTTTTTCCAGCCGGATCGTTCAGCAGACCGAAGAGCTTTCTGGTAGGCCTTGCGAGCTGACCTGAAAGCCTCCGATCCAGCCGAACGTAGTCTGTTCCACATTTTTCTACATTGTTTCCTGAGCTTCGCCAGATCAGAGTTCCTCCAAGGGGTTCCTCTTGTGGTCTTCACAGACCGCAGAGGGCAAGCTTCTTCAAATCACTTGGAGTGTCAATTGATGGTGAGTATCAGTGTGCAGATTTTTAACGGTGTAGGCTAAAGTGTCTCGAGTCTCTTGCTCGATTGGAACTATGAGGATGACAGCAAATCGACTGTTCCAATTTTGACGTTTCTCCTCTTTGTTTTATCCAGGCTCGTTAGTGTAGGCAAGGCATGTTGCAGTCACTTTAAATTGATGGAGGCGCATGGTAGTCAGAGATAGGGTGCAGCTCGAATCTCTACGCGTCGCACACGCTACGAAACAGCACAACCAACTCGATTGGACTACGTGCAATTGGTTGTGTGTTGCACTCTTGCTTTGCCGTGCACTGGTCTTATCTTTTGTATCTCGCGCTCTGTCGTATGCACACTCTTTGTGCTTGGCTCTACACAAGATTGTTTCTGGAGCGTTTTAGAGATCTGATGAGTTTCAGTCGTATTTCGTATTTCGTATTTCGAATGCATGTGCATTTCAAGGGGTTTCAGAAGCGTTTCAATTGGGTGTCTTAGGGTTTTTAGACCATTTAATGGGGTTCGCGAGTGTCTAAGAAATGTTCTAGGTAGTTTCGGTGAGATCCTTAGGTTTCTCAATGGATCGTCGCAGGAGGTTTACGCCCTTCCTTCGAAGTGGTTTCAGGGCGTTTCAAGGGGCTTCAGAAGCGATTCAGGAGCGTGTCATAACTGTTGACTGTGGCGTTTCATGGGAACTCAAGAGGCTTCAGGAGTGTAGCAGTGATTTTAGGAGGAATTTAGGTAGTTTTGGGAGATTTCAAGGGAGTGTCAGAAGCGTTTAAAATTCCATGAGGTTTCAGGAGAATCTAGCGACGTTTCAGAGTGTGCTAAGGATTTTAGGGAGGATTTCAGAGGAGTATCAGTATCATTTATCATTTTAAGCGGTTTCGAAGAGGTTTTGTTTTTTTTCAGCATAGCTGTTTGGTAAACTCTTAGGGCCCATATAGCCGAGGCGGTAAACGCACGGGTATTCAGCATGACCATGCTGAGGGTGACGGGTTCGATTCCCGGTCGGTCCAGGATCTTTTCGTAAAGGAAATTTACTTGACTTCCTTGGGCATAGAGTATCTTCGTGCCTGCCACACGATATACACATGCAAAATGGTCATTGGCAGAGGAAGCTCTCAGTTAAAAACTGTGGAAGTGCTCATTGAACACTAAGCTGAGAAGCAGGCTTTGTCCCAGTGAGGACGTTACGCCAAGAAGAAGAAGAAAAAGAAGTTTGGTAAACTCAGGATTTACATTTGATTAACCATTTGATGAGAAATTCCATCAATAGGCGGCGCTAGTCACCAATTTGGAATAGCTTACACATATTTAGAACTCCTAAAAAACTATTCAACAAGCTGCAATATTTTTCCTTCCCTATTAAAAATTTCATTCAATTTGGTTCACTTAATCCTGAGTTATAGCAGTTCAATAAACGGCAGTTAAATAAGTAGCATTTTACTAGAAGTGCTCTATCTTGATGAAAATTTAATCAATCAAGCCCAAATTTTTACCAATTATAGCTAACTAGCTGTGGAAATAGCAGTCGAAATTTGAACATTTGTGTGACCACTTAGTGGTATAAACAGGAAGTTCTTGTACACCTTAATCAGTAACTAAACTTACTACTTGACCGAACATAGTTGCTTGAGGCTGTTAGAACATGAACTTGCTCATAGTGCTTGAAATGATCACTAGTCATGCTTGTAGTAGATCCAATAACGTATACTTAAGAGAGATCTTCTTAGTTACCCATATTTAGACTCTATCCCTTTCCAACTTAAACTTGTATTGAGGGCGTTTAAACGTTAACGATATAAATATAAACCAAATAATGTTATAATTTGCATGAGTAATAGGTTGAGTTGAATCCCTTGCCATAGTTTCGCTACGAGTACTTTGAATGCCATACTGAATCAAAACTTGCAACTAACAAACGCAATTTCAGTAAGAAACACAACATAACTCCAACATTTATTGTTCTAACTTTGACTACCAAGGGGATTTCATGAACAGTACATGTGTATGCTATTGAAACTAAGCAAACAAAATTTCCTACATTATTCCTTCCATGTAGGACGTATTTCAGTGATACGGTTGGATACACCCATCACCTGTTTTTTTCATATTTTGTACTTTTTAAAAGTTCTTACAATTCGAATAAATCGAAACTTTTGGGACAAAAATAAAACACTTTGTTAATAAACCTTAATTCCTTTTGAGAGCAACACCTTTTTCCAAATCTGTATTCCATCCTTCTCACAAGTAATAAAAACTAATTTATCCACAATATTGAATTAAGGTGTTATTTCCAAGAATAATTATACTCGAAAGGGTTGTTGGCGCCAAAATATCCGCTGTGTATTTTTAGCTTATTTTTTTTCCAAAAATTGCTCAGTTTAAACTTTCAACGAATAGAAATAATAAGGTCATTCTATTCGAAAACAAAGCGGTTACGACATCGATTGTTTACTTTCTTTTTGTTATAATACTTGCTGACAGTGCAAAAGTTTTCCAGTGATTTTTTTATCTAAACATTGAGAAACAAATGGAGACGCTTGGTTGTTGATCCATCTGCTATCCTTGTTAAGAGGTGTTTTTTTACCACGTCCATTTTTCGAACTAATATAACGGATAAATTGTTGGTGCTGTTCAGCAATTATTGTTAAGTTACTTTTAGTGTTTTGAAAGCCCCTAAAGTAGGTCTTTCCAACTTATAAAACGAAAACATTCCACACGGAAGAATTACTGTAAGTTCAACAATCAATACACAAAACAAGTGCGGCTAGCAAGACTCACCTCTAACCGGAAGCAGCGAGTACGAGGCATGCAGGGTGTCTCCCGGTCCGATGTGCTTGCTGACGTCCACCTCGGCGACAACGTTTTTGAACTTCCCGTTGCTAAACATGCAGACGTCCACATGTTGAACGGCAACCAGCTGTGTTTGGTCGCGCGTACGGCGGCGGCAGAAAAATGGAAATGGAGAGGAAAAACAACAAAAGTGGTTAGTTTTCGCGGTGCGATTCTCTACAACTTGGTACATATGCATATGGCGTCGGTTGGCGCTGCACAAGCGGTATGTATGCCGGAAGCGAGTGGATTGGTTTCGGTGCATGGTACAATGTTTCTCTAACACGCTTTGTGTGTGTTCATTGTTGGAAATGGGAAAAAGTTATTAGATTAGAAAAAAAACTCGAGTGCAGGCAGATGCAGAGCAACCCATCAGAGTTAGCTGGAAGCTTAGTATAAAAGATTTGTTTTAATAATTGCTTTTGAGCTATAACTCTTTTTATGTCTTCTTTTTCTATCTTGTTATAGCTTCAGAGGCAATAATTCACCTGCGAAATGTAATCTGTGAATAACATTTGCACTGAATAGAGATATAAAACCGGGTCCAGCCGAAGCCGTGGATATTTGAAAAGATCATGCTGACGATGGCGGCATCCTTGATTCCTGATTGGCCAATTGTTTTTTTTCGTAATGAAAATTACCTTGAGTATTTTCGTGTGTGTATTGATTTTGAAGAGGGTTCGGTTGGCCATTCGTCTCTTATCCGAGGAAAATATCTTCGAGCTTGTCTCACTTACCTTTACTTACGAGTCTGATGGGTAAGACTAAGGCCTCCAAGTCCGGTCCTCCATCTAGACACCGCCGTGTAGATGGTACGCAACACATTCCGTTCGAAAACTCCAAGGGTGTGTTAGTCCACTGCACGTATAGTCCATGCCTCATGCCCATAGAGGACTACCGGTCTAATCAGCGTTTTGTAGATAGTTAACTTCGAAAGCCGGCGAACTTTGTTTGATCGTAGAGTTCCGTGGAGCCCAAGGTAGCTGGATTTCCTGTCACAATGCGTCTCTGAATTTCTCTGCTGGTGTCGTTGTCGGCGGTCACCAGTGAGCCCAATTCTTCAACCGCCTTGATTTCATCACCGTCGATAGAAATTCGGGTTGGCAGGCGCGGTGATTTCTCCCTGGAGCCCTTTGCCATTCCCGCTCTCCTGATTACACCTTCTAAAGCAAAGTTAAACACCAAGCACGACCGTAAACGACCGTAACCTTGCCGTAACCCTCTGCGAAATTCGACTCGAGAGTATCCCTGATACTCGAACTACGCACATCCATGGTCGCCTTGATCAATCGTACCAGCATATCCGGGAATCCGTATTCGTGCATAATCTGCCATAGCTGTTCTCGATCGATTCTATCATACGCCGATTTGAAATCGACGAACAAGTGATGTGTGGGCACGTTGTATTCGCGGCATTTCTGCAACACCTGGCGGATGGCGAACATCTGGTCCATTGTAGCGCATCCAGCCTGATATTGACCCACGAACTCGCTTGCAATCGGTGATAGACGGCGGCATAAAATTTGAGAGAGTATATCTTGTAGGCAGCGCTCAGTAGTGTGATCGCGCGGTAGCTTCTGCAATCCAACTTGTCGCCCTTTTTGTAGATGGACACGCGATACCTTCCATCCATTCCTTCGGTAATACTTCTTCCTCCCAAATCTTGGTAATGACCCAGTGTAGTGCTCTCACCAGTACTTCTCCACCGTATTTTAGGAGCTCGCTTGGTAGTTGATCTGCTCCAGCGGATTTGTTGTTTTTCAACCGACCAACCTCCTCCTCAATGTCTTGGAGGTTAGGTGTTGGATATCTTTCGTCCTATGCACGTACTCCTAAATATGTTACCACGCCACCTTCGGTGCTTGCATCGTCGCTGTTGAGGTGCTGATCGTAAGGCTGCCGCCACCTCTCGACCGCATCACGCTCGCTTGTGAGAAGATTCCCGTGGTTGCCTCGGCACACGTCGGCATGTGCCACAATACCTCTGCGCGAGCGGTTCAGCTTCTCGTAGAACTTCCGCGTATCATTAGCGCGGTACAGCTCTTCCATTATGGCTTCGCGATCTCGTTCTTCCTGCTGGCGCTTCTTTCTCCGGAAGACTGAGTTCTGCCTGTTCGTAGTAGTCGTTTCTGTAATTCGGAGTCGTGAAGCCTAGTGCTGCAGCCGAGGTACTACCTATGGCGGATCTTCCTTTGGCAGGATCGCTGGTAGCTGCTGTGCGTAGTCTTGAGTCACTTCTACGTCACGCAGCTGCTCGATGTTGAGTTACGACGTTCGACTTCGACGCGTGGTAGTTACTGTAGAAAATTTTGTATGCATGCATACAGCGACTAGGTAGTGATGCGAATCTATATTCGCACTGCGATATGTGCGGGCATTGATTATATCCGAGAAGAATTCACCGTCGATTAGAACGTGGTCGATTTGGTTGTCTGTTTGTAGGGTGATGTTCAGGAGACTTTGTGGATATCTTTGCGGGTGAAGAAAGTGCTTCGGATTACCATACTACGGCTGGCTGCATCCGTTAACGCTGGCCGTTATCACGCGATACGCGGTGCAGGTTGTTTCGCCCGATTACCGTTCATGTCGCCGACAACGATTTTCACGTCACGCGGCGAGCAACCATCGTATGTTTGCTCTAACTGCGCGTAGAACGCTTCTTTCTCGTCATCAGGTCTCCCTTCGTGTGAGTAGTGCACATTGATGATGCAGTAGATGAAGAAACGGGCCTTAACTCTCAACAGGCGCATCCTTGCGTTGATTGACTGCCACCCGATCACACGTTGTCGCATCTTTCCCAACACTATAAATCATGTTCCCAATTCATTGGCAGTTTCCACAGCTGTGTAGCTACCGGCTTGAAATAGGACTGCGGATGACCTGTTCCGGTGGTAAGATTCCACTAACGGGGTAGCCTAATTCCTGGTGTCAAGCGACCCGTGCCGAAGCATAAGTGATCGAGAGGATGAAAAAGTTGTACAATCGTTAATGGGGCCTGTGGGGGCATCTGTTCAAACTCATGGCAACTGTGACAGCGACAGAACTCGTGAAATTTAAGGTACTGAGCTGAAGTCTATCCAGATGAAGGCCTTCGCATTCGCCATAAGTCTAGGCCAGGGAAATCGCCGGACATGATTATTTATGACAAGCAATCGCAGAAGCATGTAAGGCAGCCGTGAGGCGAGGAGCTGGCAGGCGGCGATCAAAAGGCTAGGAGGTTGTTAACCCCGAAAGTCGGCAGTAATGCCGGTAAATCGGACCCCAGCCAGGCGTCCCGGAAAGATAGAAAGGGTTGGCCTGAAAAGACCGGCCTGTCTCGGATCGACGGAAACAGGGGCTGGTGACTATGATTAGGTCCTAAACCACCACAGGTAAAGGCAGGTCATAGGGGGGACGCCCCCTGAACCATAGAAGGGTGACGCGCTCGTCATCAATACGGAAGAGTCCAAGTACTCCAAAATCTGGAAGGCAATGAGAACGGACGCCAAGCTCGTGAATCTGGGAGCTGATTTACGCAGTATTAGACGTACTTGTACAGGCGAAATAATTCTCGAGTTCAAGCGCGACAAGGAACGCAAGGGCGTCGCCTACAAAATTCCAGAGGAAGAGGTCCTTGGTGAAGGGGTCAAGATGAGGGCTTTTACAGCGGAGCGAGACGTAAATAAGTCCGTTAACTATCCTTTCAACGTACGTGACCGTGAGCAGTCAAACGTCTTCACCGGTTCCTCCAGCGTGACTCAACAAAGGACATGCTATAGATGTTGATCTTGCTCTGGTACTCGGACCATTTGATACATTTTGGGTACAACGGCGATGATGGTGATCCGGTGCTGGCTGAATCGGAGAATCATCATGGATATCAGATCGTTGTGAACTACCGGCTTCAACGTCAAAGCGTCGTTGAGCGAGATTCCGTTTGAAGTCTGACACGACGCGTCAAACACAACCCTATGCTGACCGATCGCAACACTGCGTGATGTGATAAGTAGTACATCGGATCTCCGATGGCTTGCTCTCCGTCGACAACTCTCATGTGACCCATTAGGATCTATTCGCGGAGAAACGTCTTGTGGGAATCCTTGAGTTCGGCGTTCAGGCTGAACTGCTTCTCCAAGCTGATAAATCGCTTCATGGCTATTGCGCGAAACTCTCCAAATCGATCCAGAATGTGCTCCTTCTTTGGCAGGCTCACTACAAACCGGCCTTCTTCGTCACGAACCGTTGTCTTGTTGAATCATTCTTCGCAGGTTGTTTCTTCCAACAAATGGGTCCCGCTGACATTACAGGTTTCCAAGTCCCAGAGGCTGGCGATCATTTCTTGGAGTTAATCGACGAACACACGTAGCATATGGGTAGCGAGCTTATCATTTCTGGAATCCTTCGGGACAAGACCCTGCCAAAAACTGTGTCTGGCAACGATGGTCCGCTAATGCACAACTTTCTTCTTTCGGTCCGCAGTAAGTCGAAGTAGTACTCCGCCCCGATGATCATGTTGTTGGAGTAGAGTAGTGACAGCCCCCTGGTGAGGATGAATTAGGCTGACCATCCGTTCCGTATCTAACGGGACAGTTGATTTTTCTAATGCTCGCCTCTCATTCGTTGTGTATCCTTCTGGCCATTTTTTTTCACTATTTCAATCTCGAATGGCATTGTTTACAACATCCACTTTGTGTTATGGACATCGATTTACTTTATGTAGAGCTTTCAACATATGTCCCGTATTTAAACGGGACAAATCTGGTCAGCCTAGGATGAATGTTAGTTATATGACAGATGTACAGGGTGGCAACGTGAAAGTGATACACTAGTTTGGGAGCCATACGTTGCCATTCATGTTATTGCATTGAAAACAAGTGTGCTTGAGGAAACGGGATCTTAGATATGGGGTTTTTAAGATACAAAGGACTCTGATGAATATTTCCGACAGGGTTGCCAGATCTCGCGTTCTGCTCAAGACGCACGCTGCTCAAAACATTTTTTTTCGGACGATTTTTTTTTACTTTGGAAGCGTCTCTGAATAAACAAAATGATCGTGTGTATAAAGCAAGTCTTCGTGAAATTCCTGCCGACAAACGAGAGGTTCAACGATATCGAAGTGCTGCAGCGGTGATGGTTTGGGGCGCCATATCAACAAAAGGCCAATTACCATTGTTGTTCATCGATAGGGGCATAAATGTCAACAAAGAGTACTTTTTACAACACGCCATCAAAGATCATCTATTGCCCAGTGCCAAGAAACTGTTTGGAAAAGAAAGTTTTTGTTTCCAGCAGGACTCAGACCGACGCATAAGGCAGTGGTTGTTGAACAGTGATGCAAGCAAAATTTACCGTGCTTCATCAGCTCATCGGAATAGCTGGTTTCGTCTCCCGATTCGAAACCACTAGACTTTTGTACATGGAAATACATGCTAGGGAACCTGGGCGACACGAATAACTTGGTTTTGGATACCTTTAAAAACTGTTTGGTAAAAATTTGGGATGAAATGCCGGACGAAGAGGTGCGTGCGACTTGTAGTAACTTCGAGAAGCATCTGCCGGCCGTAATTCAAAACAAAGTAAGTTTAATAGTTTGATGTGTTATTAAAAATGAATTTGCAGATAAATATAATCCTGTTTGAATTTTGCATCAGTTTTCGAGTGTATCATTTCTACGTTGCCACTCTGTAGTGTGTATGTATTAGTGTGGGTCATCGGAACCGTTTTCTTAGATCAAAGCTTTTTTGGTTCCGTTTCAGGTCCTGAGTGTCTGTGCAAAATTTTAGCACGATCGGTTGCGTCTACACTTTGCGCATTGCAATTGAAATTTGTATGGGATTTTGTATGGGAAAACATACTTTTTTGCATTTTAGCCATAAGTTGAAAAAGTTTGTCTGAAATTTTTTAACCGATACTGTAAAATGATAGCCTAGGGTGTTCTGAAAAACTTTGTTGAAGACCGCAAAGTGATCCGATGCTTGTGAAAATAGTTATAACCAACGAACCGCATGCATGTGTTTATATTTTAACATGTAAAGGAATAACAATAGCAACAAAATCATGCTGTTTCGCCAAGCAATGCCAACGCTATAACTTTTTTCATAAGCATCAGATCACTTCGTGGTCTTCGACAAAGTTTTTCAGGACACCCTAGGCCTAGCCCTAGGCTATGTTTTTACTTTATCGGTTACACGGTTTTAGAAAAATTCGAGCTTGTTGTGAGAGAAATGCAAAAAAGTGTGTTTTCCCATGTAAAACCCCATACAAACTTCAAACGCGATGCGCAAAACGTAGACATAACCGATCGTGCCCAAATTTTGCACACTTATTTGGGTCCTAAAATGGGATCAAAAATGCTTTGATCTGATGGGATACCATTGAATTTTTCATTTTTCCATATAAACGATGACCCACTATAGTATGTATGTGTTTGATTGACGAAGCGTAATCGCTGACATGTTATGAACTTGTGTGATGTATATTTCAGTCCGTACTAATCCATCAATGTAAATAGACGATGTTGAAACCGTAGTCCGTGTAGTTTACTTCCGACGAATCACATATCGCGGGACGGTAATCAATTAACCGGTTGATCGCCTCGGTTGTTCTTGTCCGCTGCGCTGAGATACCCAACACATGTTTATAGGACCAGATTCTCCGAACGTGGGATCAGCTAGTACTATTTCGGAGGCCTAAGGTGACCGGCCTTCAGAAGAGCCACAGCTGACAAGTTACAGTACAGGCAACGCTGCTGAACCTGAACCACTGTGACGCAACCCAGCAACTGTGTGAGACAATCACTGAATGGGGGCGGATATCGCCATCATAGCGAACGACCGTCCAGACAGCGCGGTGGTAATAGACACATTCCACGCACTTCTACGCCAAGGGTGTGAAATTTCATAGTGATTGTTTTGCCCCAAGCTTTCCAGCATATGAAAAACGGTAGGTTCAATCTTAGGAAAATCATTTGTTTTACTTAAAATTTGACTGGTAACGTATTTAAATAGTTAGATGAAGTAATAGCATTTTATGTAAGAAAAATGAAATTTTTCATTGATAATTTTCAAATATGGCTGCTTGCATGTTAAAGTATGAAAACATTATATCTATTTTTTGTTAATGTAGTACAATAATGTATATTTTATACACCAAAAGATAACTTTTCATACAAATGGGTTTTGACAAGTTTTAAGCACTTTTTGCAATAGCCGCAATTTAATGGTGTCCCGTTACGAAAATAGCACATTTGTTGTAATAACGAATTTATTACGAACTTTAGAAAAATAATTTTCTGGATTCTCTTAGTACTCGTGGAGACCTTTCTTCCATCATATGGGTTACCTTGATCGACGCGTTATCTTAGGCGTTACAATGGGTACGTAGAGATGGTGTCCCGTTACGAAAATTTTAAAGACTTTCATAAGTGGATAAATAAGTTTCGTTTGATCAAATATTACCCCAAAAAACGTAACCATAATGAAATGATAATATAGGGTGTATATATTTTCATTATTCTTCTTGATGTAACGTCTCTACTGGAACAAAGCCCGTTTCTCAGCTCACGGAAACTACGTAAACAAAGGGCAGGTATTTTGGTGGATCAGTATAACAAGTGATATTTTATGAAGTTTTGTGGTGACAACATACTCTTTAAATGCTATAACCTTTTTAACATGTACTTTGTATTACCACCATGATGATAAAAAGGCTTATAGAATCACACAACATTCAAAACTTGAAGATCCTGAAGTGATGGTTGGCATTCCTTCTTTACCCCATTAATCACCGTATCACTCACTTTTATGACGGCAAACATATTTTAAAGCTTATGTTCTTATTGAAAATTTAAAAAAAATGTAAAATGCATCACGAAAATAGCGTTGCATTACTTTTTGTGACAACATGAATTAGTAACCATTGATTGAAAGTCTAGCGACCTCCCTCTTGTCATTTTGATTGTCAACCTTTTTTTCTTCTCGAAATCCTTGTATCGTTACTGGTTGTCGTTAGCTAAATATCAACGGAAAGCTCCCATAATCCTATCCCTTCTAAAAAAACCATTGTTCTCTCTAACCTTGACCAAACGGCGAGTTTAACGGTTCCCCAAAACTAACATAGAATAAAGGAAAAATCCCCCAAAAATGTAAAGTTTATTTCCAATGAAATTGGCTCCTTTATTCCCAAGGCGCATGAGCCTTCAAATAAAGGTTTAAAGAAACATGCGACATATGCTTGAAAAGACTGTTCTGAATGAATGTACTGTAGATTTGTATTATTGAATCTTCTTCGGATCATTATAATGTAGAATGTGGAAACATCGCGAAGATAGATACTCCGCACAACCATAGTTTTGAAGATACAATTAACCTTACGTACCCGACCCCCGATAACTAATTTTCAAAATGCTGGCATTTCGTGAATTTTCCTCCGATTTTTTTTGAAGTCTTCCTTGATCGATCATAAATTGGTGCTTATTCATTACACTCAAGTGGCCATGTAGTATCCGGAACAATTCCGGATATATTCCGGATTGTACTGGAGTCAGGGGGTGGGGCAGGAGTCTGTTTTGCAAACTGGCTAAAAGTGATTATTTCGTGTGTGTTATTGTGTCTCAGAGGCCCCAGCATAACCTGCTCCAGGTGTTACGGAGCGGTCATATCAGTTGATACATATCCCGAGCAAAGGCGGATAACAAAATGATAACAAGTTCTGTTACCTGGTTATCATTCGTTTGATAATTGAGTTTGTTATCATTTAGGTTGAATTAAGAGCCAACATAACAAAACTGATAACTCATATTTACTTCTCGAATATCAAAATGATAAGAAGTTAAGTTATCATTGAGTTCAAGTTGATAACTAATTGTGTTATACAATATTTTG
Organism: Aedes albopictus; assembly: GCF_035046485.1. Classification (NCBI taxonomy): domain Eukaryota; kingdom Metazoa; phylum Arthropoda; class Insecta; order Diptera; family Culicidae; genus Aedes; species Aedes albopictus. Next base: position 154,557,150 of record NC_085138.1, on the reverse strand, counting down.
TTCAACATTATATTTAGTTATCAAAATGAAAAAAATACAGCTGATTGATAACTAGTTTTGTTATCAATGAGTTATCATTCAGTGCTATTTTATCGACCAAAATAGAAAAACATCTACTTTACCGACAGTCACCTATTGAAAAAAGTTTCTTATAATTTACAACCAATGTTTTCAACTATTGCGCCCAGGCAGGTCTCGAACCCTGATCGAGTGATTGTCGGTCGCAGCCGATAGCCCCTATACCAACGGGACTCATTGAGAGTGAGAGCAATAAAATGCTACGCTTTCGTACTGCAGTCGCATTGAAGGTGGAAAGCGGAATCTATTTTTAGATTCGAGGTTCATCAGACTCTCAGTTTTGGGAAGGCTTTGAAATATGAGTTTGGAAACAGATAACATATTTTGTTATCATTTAGTATTTGTATGTTATCGCGGTATACCAAAATTATCGATAACTAAATTGGTTATCATCTGGTTATCATCAATTGAAAAAGATGATAACAAAAATAACAAAATGATAACACCGATAACACAGTTTATTATCAAAAAGATATCACTTTGCTATCCGCCTTTGCTCGGGATTTAAGTCATTTTTTTATCCCATTCTTTCGAAATCATGAAGATTGATACGTCACTCCGCATGTTTTGGTCGGAAACCAGAAATGTCCCGATGACACCCCCGTGGAACCTGTGCTATATGTTCCGGGGTGGCCATATTAGTTGATAGGTACATACTTCAGTCTATCGTTTCTGACTCAGTCATTCGAAATCATGAAAATTAATATGTCGCACGACATGCTTAGGTTGAAAATCAGAAGTGTCCCCAATGAGGCCCCGCGGAACTTGTCACGGTGATCCGGATGGGCCAACTTATTCAAATTTGGTTATGGCAGTTGTGTTTCACTGTTTGGCTGAAAATCGATGATTCAAACACAACAACACACAAAATAATCACTTTGTCATTTTGACAACCCCCTGACCCCAGCACAACCCGGAATATCGCCGGAATGTTTCCGGATATTGCATGGCCACTTGAGTATAATAAACTAGAACCAATTTATGATCAATTGAGGGTGACTTAAAAAAAAATCGGATGAAAATTGACAAAATGCCAGTATTTTGCAAGTAAGTTGTCGGTATCGGGTACGTATAGGTTAAATAAACTTCGAAACAGACTCCCCAGGGCCCATTCCGATGGCCACCATAGGGCCAGAGCGGGTTTGAAGGCTTATTTGTGTCCTGCCGGACAGCTATCATCTGTCTGAAAAACATTGCCGAAGACACCAACATTCTATCTATCAAAACATTTGATCTGCAACTAGATGTCTTTAGCCGTAACGGGACACCATTTGCAAAACACTGTTTTCACGCGAGCGTAACGTTGCGCTCCCGAAACTAAATCAAGAATATTTCCAAAACTATACATTTCTCAGTAAAACCTACTTCGGCAATCTTGTCCACATCAATCCGAAGAAGAAATGTCTAGAAGACTTCATTATTCAAAACTTCATAACAGAGCTGATATACGCATTTCAGTTTGAAAATTTTAAAAAGAAGATTTCTGCGATGGTGTCCCGTTACGAAATGTAACATGTTATATCATGTAAATTGGAACCAAACCCCCATAAAACAAGTATTGCACCAGAAAGTACATCTAATAGGCTTGTTATAAAACCTGTTAAACCATATGCTCATGAACCTTATATTCGATTGCAGACATCATTTGTTCACGAAAGTTAGCTCCTCGCGGTGTCCCGTTACGCTGGAATGTGTCAATAGCGGGTGACTGCAACGCCTGAGCTGTAGAATGGGGCAGCCGTTTCACGAATCAGCGGGGCAGATCCAGCTAGAAGTACTGATCATGGTAGATGTCGATCTGACTAAAACAGAGCGGAGTTGATCAACGTCGTTACTTTTTGTGCCTGTTACTGTATCCATACTGTATGTTTTACGATACCTACTCTCACAGCGATCTACTGGCGGTTCGTTACAGTATCGACTACAACAACAGCAGGCAGAGGGTAGAAGAAGAGGCGACTAGGCCAAGACCAAGCCCTCCGCCGTGAGCGAAACCTACTCGGTTTTTGGCGGAGACGAGCTGCTGCCCATGATCGCATAGTTGACGTAACCACCATTGACAATGTCAGCAGTCGCAAGCTAATATCTAACGCATGTGAATAATTATGCCCTGTTTTATTCAATAGAGCACGAGATCTAATCACTAGCTAGATGTCAACGTGAAAAAAAGTCTTAAGCTTTTCATTATTCATTGTAAAAAATTCAAATGTGTGTTGAAAACAACAGTGGCGCTTACGTCAACTATGCGATTATGGGCAGAGCTAGTAGCAGTGTCCTTGGGTGCGTGCGATGCGACCATCGCGCCCAAGTCCACCCAAGAAATGCGATTCCACTGACGGCGAATGCAGCGAACGCGAACTGAGAAAGAGCGAAACGAACGGGTTTAGTTCGCCGTTGCCAAAGTCACGCTGACGACCGCGATAAGTGCAAGCAAAAAAGCCTGCTTTGATGGTCCCTCTCAGAGTGCCAAGCCAATGCGAATCCATGGAGTTATGCCTGCAGGACAGTTTTGGCCAAAACAAGGCTCCTACAGAGCAGTCTCCAGAGATGTTGAAGGGGATCATCGAGGAGCTTTTGCGCGTCATGCTCCTAGTCCTTGCGGCCTCCTTTCGCAGAACAGCTGAAGACTGGGGCTGGCCGATGAGGAACTTGCGGGGATTGCGAAATCCCTTAGCGTAGGTAAAGCCCCAGGTCCGGACGGAGTTCCAAACCTGGTTTCCTATGCAGAAATGCTTGAACAAAGGAGTTTTCCCAGAAGTTCTGAATCGTCTGAGTCTGGTACTATAGCCCAAGGCGGGATAACCACCCAGAGACCTATCAACATATAGACACGGCGGGGAAAGTGATCGAGAAGATCATCCTCAACAGGCTATTAGCCCTCGAGCAATCGCGCTGTTGTATTTTGTACAGCACGTTGAAATAATCTCGCTTTTCGTGTTCAGCATTAACGTGGTGCTGACGGTGGTGGGCAACCGCGCGACCCAGTCAACACACGATCGCATATGATGTTGAATAGTATGCAAAAGTGGAGGCGATATGCGTACACTTTACACGCGGTTTAATGGGAGTTCGTACGTATATGGCCTCCACTTTTGCATCCTATTCAACATCATTTACGACTTTGTGTTAGCTGGGGAGTTACGGAAGGTTGAGGAACATCGAGGGTGTAAATGATCTCTTGAGTAATCAGTTCGGCTTCCTGAAAGGAAGGTCGACCGTACACGCCATCTTTACAAAGACCGCCGTGCAGTAGTGACCCACTGACCCCGGATGTAAGGAACGCGTTTAATAGCACCAGTTGGGCGACTATTGCCGATGCGTTCCTGCGTCTGGTGATACCCGGGTACCTGTACAAGATACTCGGAAGTTACTTACAGAATCTAGTTCTAGTCTACGATACAGAGGTATGTCGGAAGTGCTTAGACATAACTTCAGGAGTACCGCATGGTTTTTTCCTGGTCCAGGAAAAGTGCTGGCATTGGCGGCAATGGGCATGTTTTAGGATTAGGCCGGGAAGGTCAAGTCTCTCTATAGTAATACCATTGAAATAATGTAACAGAGTTTTTGATTTAAAGTAAAAGTGTCAATATTGTACCACTAAAAATTAACAGAAATCGTGAACTATATCAAACGACGAAAAAGCCTTAATGAAATATGCAAAAGCAAGTTCTCAGAAGCTCATGAATATGTATCATGGTATGGTACTTACACACCGTTGCACTGATACACGTGTAACGAGCACATATGCCTCATTGAAAGAAAATAGGGCTTTTCACCAGTTTCAGTCAAAGAAGTCTTTTTTTTTTATATTAATTTTCCTCAGCATTACATACCTCTCGGATGTCTCTTAAGAAGTATGTTTCCAAAGAAAATTCCTGGTAATGGAACATACATCGACTTTGGAACACCGAAGTGGCATCAAATTTTGCCTAAATAAATGAAAAATCCTCTCATCCGCTGTTCCCGGAATACAGCAGCGACGACCGTGAAACATTTTCACCATCTCGCCAACGGCGGCACACACGTGGAACGTTGACTCTTGCTTTACGATGACTGACATGCATGCATATGGAACAGTCGGTATAACTGCGCACCGAGACTGACTCTCCGTCCCAACAACACACTCGCCGTAGCTACATACATAGGTAGGTAGGAAGGTATAGGTAGGTACTTACCCGAATTTTCCGCACGATTTTCCGGCTGTCGTTTTTTATGTCGAGGGTCACGGTAACGTTCTCCCCGTGCACATACGCCGCCTTGTTGAGGGAGGCTTTCAGATTCACACGACCGTCGGCCCACAGAAACGGTTTGTCCACGGATACCTGCGGTCCCTGTGCGTGTGTGTTTGAGGAGGGGGTGGGCGAGGAAGAAAAAAGAAAATAGAAATGAAAATTGTGGTAAAATGGAAAGTTTTTTTCAATTGTTATTCGTTCAGCTGTTACTCTCGAGCTATTATCGAGAGGCGTATTCACGTTTAGTGATTTTGAAATGGTTGTTGCCCGTGGTGCTGCTATTGTGAGGATGCACTGGTGTATTAACATAGGATTTAATTTTCAATAAGCTGTAGAATTATGGTATCTTAGCTAAAAGTGGACCCTTAACCAATAGTGAATCCCCGGCAATTACTCTTAAATTTCCTGCTCAAATCTGTCGACGAGATTCCTCCTACAAATCCTTTGCGCTTTCTCAGCAAATATATTCCATGACTCCTTCAGGGGTGGGATTTCCTGGGAGTTCTTAATGATTCTCTTGGGCTCTTCCAGGAGTTTATTTTGAGATTCCTAAAGAGATACAGTCTGTGACTGCTTCAGGAGCTTTTGTCAGGATTCCTCCGCGAAGTATTCCCGAGATTCTTCCAGAGTTTTTTTTTAATAAAACACTACCGTCTTCAACCAGAGGTTGTACAGACTGAACAAGCACTAACATATGACAACGGACAACACACAATAACACCCAGTGGCCCAGTGGAGAATTTTCCGTTTGACGAAAAGTTTTCCCCGACTGGAGCGGAATCAAACCCACCCTCCGAGGCTTACGAAACGCCTGCATGACTGACGCCTCTAGTCGCACGGCCACGAAGCCCACTTTTATGGCATATCTTGAGGAATACCTTCTGGGATTACCTAGAATCTTTTATCCTCTAATGATTCCATCCTAGATTCTCCTAATAGTTAATTTTGGAATGTTTTGAGACGTTTTTTTTACTTCCAGAAGGTATTCCTGGGAATTTCAGCAATTTTACCCGGTATTCTTTTGGTATTCCTCCAGGAGTTCTCTCGGCAATTGCTTCAGGAATTCGTTTCGAGATTCTTTTAGAAACTCGTTCAAAAAATCTGTCAGGAATTCCTTCCATGTATTCTATGTGAGATTCCTCCCGAAGTTGCATCTGGGATTTCTTCAGGAATTCTTTTTGAGATCGTTCCAGGAATTTTTTAAGAACATCGAACGGGATTCCTACGGCAGTTCCATGGGAACTTTTTCCAGAATTCCTCCAAGAGCCTCTTCTGGATTCCTCCAGGAACCACTTTCAGGATTTCCGGGAATCCTTCGGGAGCTCCATCAGGGGTTCATTCCTCCAGAATTTTTCTTAGCTTCTGTCAGGATTTGCTTCTGAAATTTCTTCAGGAAATCCATCGCAAAATTCTTCGGGTAAATCTTCCGGGAAGTTCTTCTGAAACTCTTTCAGAAATTACTAACAGAATTTCTTCAGGAACTCTTTCCAGGAATAATCTAGCAACTCTTTTCTGATTTTTGCCAAGAGATTCGTTTGGAATTCCTGCAGGTCCTTCTGGAGTTGATCTGGAAGTTCATTCTGGAATTTTTTCGGATGTTTTCAATGGAAATCGTCCAGGAGTTTAGGGAGTATTTTGAGAAATTCCTACTGCAGTTTGATTTTGTGGAATTCTTCATGAAGTTCCCACTGGGTTTCCTCCAGAAAATATTCCAGCAAGTTCCTTCTGATTTTCTCAGAGGCTATTAGGCTATTAATCTCGGATGGAATTCATAAAGGATTCTTGGAACTTCATGAGAAATCTCGGAAGAAATCTCTTGAAGTCTAGTAGGTATCTCAGAAGTAATCTCGAAAGGATTTCCTGCGATTGAACTTGTAGGGGAATTTAGAAGAAAGTCCTGGAAGGACCCCAGAGAACCCAGAGAACTTCAGAAGGAATCCCAAAAAGAATAGTAGATATAGCTCCCTGAGGAATCACAGAAGGAAATTCTAGAGGGATCCTAGAAAAAAAAAATGTGCAGACACCACGGAAGGAGTTCCTGGAAAAATCTCAGGAAATATTGCTGGAGTAATCTTGGTAGGAGTATACTAAGAGGGATCTCAGAGTTGATTTCTAGAAAAATAAGGCATTTTGAAAAAATGTAGGAACTTCAAAAATAATCTCAAATAGTATTCCTCAAGCAAACCAGGAAATAATCTCTAAAGGAATGCCGTGAGTACTTCCTGGAGGAATCCTGGGAAGAGCTCTGGAAGGAATCCCAGACGTAACCTCTTTAGGAATCTCAGAAGCAACTCCTGGAAGAACCCCACAGGAAATTTCTAAACGAATCCTTAATGAATCCCCGAAAGAATCCCATTGAGGACTCCCTGGAAATCTCACAAGAAATTTCTGGAGGAGCCCTGAAACAAATTTATAGAAAAACCACGAAGGATTTCTCGTAGGAATCTCGGATCGATTTCCTGTGGAATCCCAGAAGCACAATTTATCCATGCACATGAACCCCACGTTGAGTGAAATAAAACCAACAATGAAAAGCTGGTGAAATTTGCGTCCAAATCGTAAATTACAAGGACACGAAACGTAGAAGACTTTGAGTCGTTCATTCCGTCTGAGAATGAGAAGAAATGGCTAGAGTTTGCGAAGAAGCACATTCCTAATCCTGAGGAGTTTAACCAAATGCTGATCCCGGAAAAGATTGGTAATGCTGAAGCACATTAAAGCCTATTTGAGGAAGCAGATAATTGATGAAAGCATTAATGGGCTTCTTCAGTGGTGCTCAAAAAATTCCATATTTTAAACCTACACAACAAACTTGGCCGAAATCATTTTTTTTAAATGAATTTCGATGCCCGGGAACATATTTAAAACTCAATTTGAAACTTCGCAACACTGAATGCGACTGTAAATGACCACACTGGCGCCTTGAATAGGGCAAAAATATTTAGAATTAGAGGTGGGGCGTTTGCGTTGATTTTTTGAGTAATAAAAATATGCTTTCGCTTTATTTATCAAAACTTTCTCAATTTACTATCGATTTTCAGTCTTTTTGCATGGATCGCTTTAAAGTTGATTCATAAATAAACTTGTAGCTTTTTCTAGAAACAAGCTAAATTACAGTATATTATAATTTATTTATTTTTTTTTACTCAAAATTTGAACTTAACAGTCCAAAACTTTTCAATTGCATGACCGATTTCAAATCTTTTAGCATATAAAGACGGCTATACTGGTGTGCACAAACAGGCGACATGATTATCCACTACCTACGGGCGATCTGGATCGTCCGTGGAGTTCTGAGATCTACAATGCGAGATGGTGGCTCCAGAGAGGATTTGAATTATTAGATTTAAAAATAAAAAATTGTAAACGAATGCATTGAAGTCAGTTCACGGGGACCGGTAACGTTGGCTTAGTTGTTGAATAAGTTTATTTTGAATCAGTATTTAAACCGAAACACAGAAACTTTGTCTGTAACACGTAAAACTAATGCTATGTTCAGACTACCGAGTTATAGCATGACACAAGCAACGTTATATTCTTATATCACGGAACCGATCACACTGCGTGTTTGGTGATATATAGCTTGACAGGTGATATGCAGATGTAAATATGTCTACACAAGCTGCTAGGACAATGACGTGGTCATTTTGACGGGAGCTTGATCTCCTACCCGGTGTTTTAGCCACTCTAGAAGACGCCTAGAAATTTTTACAACTAATTGTATCTGCTACTGTTGGAAAACTCGTATCTTGGCAGGAATTCGATAGATTCCGCTAAAAACTTGCTACTGTTGCCAAAAAATACATCTTCGTATGAAGCTACAGATGAAGCTGCCGGAACTTGTGAGACCTTATCTTAATCCTAAATCTATTATTTTTCAAGTAACTTATTACAGAATTCTCTAAGAATTCGTTTCATGAGTTGCCTCTAGGGATTCGTTCGGGAATTCCCTCTGGGGATTATTCCAGGAGTTACCTGTGGAGATTCCCCCAGGAGTTTCCTATGGAGAGTTCCTCCAGGAGTTCCCTTTGGAAAATTCGTCCAGGAGTTCTCTCTTCAGGAGTTCCCTGTGGAGATTCCTCCAAGAGTTCCCACAGGGATTTTCAACAACAGTTTTTTCTGGGAATTCCTCTGGGAGTTCTCTCTGAGGACTCCTACTGGAGTTCCCTTTGAGGATTCCTCCGGGAGTTCCCACAGTTAATTCCTACTGGAGATTCCTCTGTGTATACATCGGGGTTTTCCCTCTGGATGTTCATTCCCTCTGGATGTTCAACTCCTGCAGGGGTCTCTTTTAAAGATTCCTCTAGCATTTCCCTGTGGAGATTCCTCCAAAAGTTCTAACGAAAATTTCTTCGGCAGGTCCCGCTCTGGGGATTCTTCCATGAGTTTCGTCTATGGTTTCGTCCAAAAGTTACATCTGGGAATTCCTCCTTAATTTCCCTCTGGAAATTTCTCAGGTAATTCTTTCTGAGAATTCCTCCAGAAAGCTCCTTCGGAGGATTCCTCCAAGATTACCTTCCCTCCAGAGCGAAATCGTGGAAGAATCCTCAAAGAGAACTTCTGGTTGAATCTCCAGAGGGAACCCCAGGAGTGATCCACAGGGGGAACTCCTGGACGAATCCCCAGATGAACTTTCCGAGGAATCCTTAGACGGAACTCCCGTGAAAATCCCGAGAACAAACTCCTGAAGGCATCTCTAGAGGGATCTTCCGGGAAATTCTTCAGAAAGTGTTCCTGAAGGAATCTACAGATGGAACTCTTGGAGAAATCTACAGAGGGTACACCAGGAGTAGTCTTCAGAACGAACTCACGGAAGAATCCCCAGAGGGTACTACAGGAGAAATTTCCGGAGACAACACCTGGAGCAATCACAAGAGGGAATTTCCAGAGAAATACCCAGAGAGAGCTTCCACAGAAATCGCAGAGGCATTCCTGGAGGAACCTCCAGATGGAAGGGATCCCGAGGTTTGAGCCACTCTAGAAGACGCCTAGAAAATTTTACATCTAAATGTATCTACAACTGTTGGAAAATTCGTATCTTGGCAGGAATTTGATAGATTCCGCCAGAAGCTTGTTACTGTTGCCAAAAAAATAGATCTTCCTATGAAGCTACGGATGAAGCAGCCGGAACTTGTGAGACCTTATCTAAATCCATTATTTTTTTAAACGTATTGCAGGAATTCGTTTCAGTAGTTGCCTCTAGGGATTCGCCCGGGAATTCCCTCTAGGGATTATTCCAGGCGTTACCTGTGGAGATTCCTCCAGGAGTTTCCTATTCCTCCTCCTCCAGGAGTTCCCTTTGGAAATTCGTCCAGAAGTTCTCTCTGGGGTTTCCTTCAGAAGTTCCCTGTGGGGATTCCTCCAAGAGCTCCCACTGGGATTTTCACCAACAGTTTTCTCTGGGAATTCCTCCGGGAGCTCTCTCTGATGACTGCTATTGGAGTTTCCTTTGAGGATTTTTCCGGGAGTTCCCACAGTTAATCCCTACAGGAGATTACTCTGTACATACATCGGGGTTTTCTCTCTGGATGTTCATTCCCTCTGCACGGTGCTCCATTTACCGTTATTATAAAATAAAATATACCATCAAAACCTGAAACGCCATTCTCTTTATTTATCTATCCCACACCTCTGGGCAAATTTTTAAAATCATCGTTGGGCGAAATTTTGAGTTACGCCCTTTTAAAGGGCCTAACCTATAAAAAATCGTGTTTTCTATAGAATAACACCACATTTCATAACAGAATCATGAATTAAGGGCATCCATAACATAAATTATCTTGAATAATATTGAAATTTGGTAGTATGCATCCATATAAATATTAGTGGAGTGTATTTTCGATCAAAATTGGCCATTACGTCAATATACGGTAGGTTTACTTAGGGCCTATAGAAAACAAACATTTCATCGGTGTAACAATTCAATTAAAAGTATATTGTATTGTGATTCCATAATATTATGTCTATAGATATTCATATTACCCTCAGTCAAGGCGATAGTATTCACATGCATCTAGCTCCACCATTTCAAAAGAACGTAACTGATCTTCAACACAATATCTTCTCCCATAGCTTTAGATCATATCTCATCTTTCCCAGGACACCAACAACCACTATCGGAAAGAATTACATTTTCCCCGTCCAGTAGTAGTTGTACATTGCGCCGGAGAGAAAAAGGTTTGGTTTCGGCAAGCAGTTTCGCCTTTTTGAAATTTTATCACCGATTGAGTTTAAATAAGGGCGAAAGTAACAAGATTGATTTCTCTTCATCGACTCTCTCTTCTGCAAATTAAAGTGACAAGATGCAAATTCAATCGATTTTTATCACACTTAGACGCTAGAATGCATCGCAATCTAGCGATTTATGACCAAAAAGTGCAACCTTAGTTGCATCTTGTCACTTTAATTTTAAGAAGAGAGAGTCAATCTAGATTATAACATTTGAAAAGTGCGTAACAACCATTGCAAATTTCTGCTTCTTCAAATCCTCCAGAGCGTATTTCCCATTATTCACGTAAACTCTAACCAGTAACAGGAAGAGCAGTCTCCCCTCTATCTGATAACAGGATAAATTTGCATTAATAAATTGAATGCTATGCTGCAATGATATGCTGCATGAAAATTCTCTCTTTTTTTTTAATATGTAGTCATACTAATTTTACTTTTATCGACCTATTATACATTGCAAGAATAAAAAAAAATCGCGTAAAGTTTTGCAAAAATGTAAGTAGATATGCGCGGTTGCATTTAACTGCTTCGGTATCTTTAGCGCGGTCAATCCTTAGTTATTTTCCGCACTTATCGTAGAAGACACGAACACGATATGATGTACTGGCGACGATCTATGAGCGATTTTGAACATTTTTACGCGCAATATTGTCTTTCGATTTTTTTTTTCATTTCTACGTTTTGTTTTCTCAGCCTCAGTATTTCAAAAGGGCGTAACAACATTCCAAAACAATACCTTTTTTCAAAGCTGTGGCATGGCACTTAAAAACGAAACGAATGCTCCTCTTTTGATGGCTTACATTAGAGGGGTGACATGCAATCTACATCCATATAAGAAGGTGCCGTATCAAAAAGCAGTTACGCCCTTCTGAAATGCTGAAGCTGATGAAGACAAAACGGACAAAAGGTCAAATAAAAGTAAAATTAGTAGGGGTAAAAGGTCTTACCTACATATTTTGAAAGAAGAAAAAAAAATTCATCCTGATTATTTGTTGCCTGTTCCGACTTTTGGCCTTTCCATATTTTGTTTTTCTATTCTTATAACTTAAGATAGGGTGACAATAGGTATTATCGGCAGGTTTGTTCTCTTCGTCATGGGGGGTTTTTGTCAGCCAAATCGCCTGAAAGTTGGTCATATAATTCAGCTTAGTTGGGAAGGATTTGAGACCAACTGTGAGTTCGATAGGTTAAAAAAAACCCAAAGACGAAGAGAACAAAACAGCCGAGAATAGGTAATTTCCCCTATTTGGCAAACAGACATATTTCTTTTTGTTTAATTTATGGTGGCCCATATTTTTGACTATTGTTTTTAAAGCAAATTTGCTGTATAAAGAGTGTACGCGTATCGGTGCTAACATTACAAAAAGGTGAAACTTCTTGCCGAAACCAAACCTTTATTGAAAGGTTGGTGCTGTATGCATGTGAATACTATCGCCTTGACTGAGAGTAATATGAACATCTATAGACATATGGAATCACAATACAATATACCTACTTTTAATTGAATTGTTACACCGATGAAATGTTTGTTTTCTACAGGCCCTAAGAACACCTACCGTATGTTGGCGTAATGACTAATTTTGATAGAAAATGCACTCCACCGATATTTATATGGATGCATACTACCAAATTTCAATATTATTCATGATAATTTATGTTATTGATGCCTTTAATTCATGATTCTGTTATGAAATGTGGTGTTATTCTATAGAAAACACGATTTTTTAGAGGTTAGGCCCTTTAAAAGGGCGTAACTCAAAATTTCGCCCAACGATGATTTTAAAAATTTGCCCAGAGGTGTGGGATAGATAAATAAAGAGAATGGCGTTTCAGGTTTTGATGGTATATTTTATTTTATAATAACGGTAAATGGAGCACCGTGCTCTGGAGATTCCTCCACGAGTTCCTAACGGAAATTTCTTCAGGAGGATCCTCTCTGAGAATCTCTCCATGAGTTTCGCCTGGGGATTCTTCCAGGAGTTACCTCTGGAAATTTCTCAGGTAATTCTTTCTGGGAATTCCTCCAGATGTTGCCTCTGAGGATTCCTCCAGGAGTACCTTCCCTCTAGAAGGAAATCGTGAAAGAATCCTCAAAGAGAACTTTTGGTGGAATCTCCAGAGGGAACTCCTAGAGTGATCCACAGAGGGAACTCCTGTAGGAATTCCCAGATGAACTTTCCGAAGAATTCTTAGACGGAACTCCCGTGAAAACCCCGAGAACGAACTCCTGGAGGCATCACTAAAGGGATCTTCCGAGAAATTCTTCAGAGGGGGTTCCTGAAGGAATCTCCAGATGGAACTCTTGGAGGAATCCACAGAGGGTACACCTGGAGAAGTCTTCAAAACGAACTCACGGAAGACTCCCCAGAGGGAACTACTGGAGAAATCCCCGGAGACAGCACCTGGAGCAATCACAAGAGGGAATTTCCAGAAAAAATACCCAGAAAGAGCTTCCACAGAAATCGCAGAGGCATACCTGGAGAAATTTCCAGATGGAACTCTCGGAGGAATCCCCAGAGACAACTCCTAGAGGAATCCTTAGATAGAACTTGCAGCGAAACTTCCGGAGGAATCCTCAGTGGAACTTCCTGGTTAATCCCCAGAGGGAACTCATAGGAAAATCTCCAGAGCGAATCCCTGGAGGAATCCCTAAAGGGAACTTCCGGGGTAATCCCCAGAGGAAACTTCCGGAGAAACCCTCAGAGGAACTTTCAGAAGAACCCCCAGAGGCAACTCCTTGTAGGAATCCCTAGAGGGAACCTTCGGGAAATCCACAGAGGGTACTCCTGGAACATTCACCAGAAGGAACTCCTGGGGAAATCCCATAGACAATTCTTGTAGGAATCCCCCGCGGGAATTCCAGAACACCCAGGAAACTTCCAGTAAACTTTCAGAGGGAATCCCCAAAGGGAAATTCCGGAGGGATCTCCAGAGCGAACTTCCGAGAAATACCCTAGAGCAAACTCCCAGAGAAATTCATAGAGAAAACATCTGGGAAAATCATCAGAGGGTACTTCTGGAGGAATCACCAGAATTAACTCCCGAAGAAATCTGCAGATGGAACTCCCGAAGGAATCCCCAGAGGAAACTCCTGAGGAAATCCTTAGAGGGCAATCTTCAAAGGGAACTCCTGGAGGAATACCCAGGGGAAACTTCCGAAGGAATCCCCAGAGCGAACTCCCTGAAGAATCCCTAGAGGGAACTCTCGGAGGAATCTCCTAAAGCATTCCCCAGAGAGAATTTCTCCGTTAATCGAAAAAAAAAAAAAAAACATACTGGATGTCCTACAAGAGTTGTATTCCTAGAGGAATTCCGGAAAGAACCCTTGTAAGGGTTCCATGAAAATCCTTAGAGAAATTCCTTTACAAATTCATGCCTGCATCAACACCTGGAAGAACATTTGGAAAAATCATTTAATGAAATCATATAGAAAGCTTTTGAGTAGTTTCTGCAGAAATCCTTGGAGGGGTTTTTTTTAAAGAAATAGTCCACGAAGAAAACTGTTAGTGGAGTTTCTGACGAGCATTCCCGGAGAAGCCTTGGAGAAATATAGGGAATAATTCATGGAAGAATTTCCATTCCTTGAAGAAATTTCTTTATCGATTGTTCCAAGGATGTTTCCACCAATTTCTTCGTTACAATAGTTTGGCGGATTCCCCTTGAGTTTTCATATGAGGAATTCTAACTGGGTTACTTCCTTGAAAGTTATTTGGAGAAATTCGTTGGAGATTTCGTCCGTGGAGTTCTGAAATCTACAATGCGAGATGGTGGCTCCAGAGAGGATTTGAATTATTAGATTTATTAGAAGAATTCTTGAATCAATCCATGGCGGTATTTGGACATATTTCTTAAGGAATTCTTGCAGGACGTCTGGCAAGAAATCCATAGACAAAACTCCTGGCAGGATTCTAAAAAGAATTCTTTGAATTCATAGAGGATTGCTTGGGGATTTAATTGCTTGCAATTAAGATTTTCTGTTGATTTTATTATCAGCCATGTATTTCTATGAAGATTGAGAAACACTTGGCGGCGCATGGTTGTTGAGGCCTCTTACGCTATCTTTATTAGGGGTCATTCAAATATGTCGACCATCGTTTAGGGGAGAAGTCTGTAAAAGTGTGACACTCCATGTATTGAGTATTCTAAAGCTACGTATGAAAGAGGAGGGAAAGCGAATCTGAAATGCTCAAAAATGATGGACGTCATCATTGAAAACAATGAAAGTTAGAAAAATGGCGTCTCACTTCACTTTACCCTATGTAGGTTTTTTTTTGGCAAATATCGGTGACTTATAACGGAAACAGCTTGACGCGTTTCGACGTACTATTCTTCGGTCATCATTAAACGCTTTCAGCTATTTTTGAACAAATTGAGATAGCCGAGAGTGCTGAGTTTGGGAAACGCTGACATACAGTATTTTGTGTCTTCCACAGGATATTCAAATGCTCTACTAATAGCTGATCTGAGATGCAGGCCCAGTTGGGACGATGTTTTAAGAATAAAAACATGGTTATTCAACAGAGTGCGGTAGAATTGCCTTACCAGCTTTAACTGATCAATTATTAAAAGCATCGCCTCCCAGTCGTGGCAGACACCACTTTCTCAATAGCATCCCACACCTTTTGGAATCATCGAGTTTTCCTCTGTTTGTTAGGTTACCAATAAGCATTTCGTTTTTCCCCTTTTTGCAGATCCGATTTTCCGTGGAAAGCTTTCTGTACTTTGTTTTCACCTTTTTGGCCACATCCAGCATGGAATCCGTTTGAGTTTTGCTCGAGTCGAGTCTGGACCAAAACATACCTTAACCGTTACGTTACGTTGACAGGGTGGCTGTCGTCGTCGGTTGAAGGTAGAAGACACCAAGTAAGTCCGTGTGCAAACGACAGTCCATTAAAGTGTCATCAAATTAAATTAGCTGCGAGCTGGGGCATCCGTCGCTCGTTTCACGTGGCATGGATTATTTGGATTTTATTATGTCTGAGACGACTCAGCGACAAACTCGGTTTCAGATGAAAGAAGCTTAGGAGGGGCGGCGGTGAGTTAGTTTCATAATATTCCATTATTACTGCGGGCATTGTCACAAATTGTGACTTACAATTGCTTTCCACCAGATGAGTGACATCGGGATCAATAGGTTGAAATGTTGGAATCACAATGCGACGTTGCTTGCGTTTTTTTCCGTTTTGGTTTTGGATAACGTTTAAGCTGTCAATCAATCGATATAATTGGTTATTACCATGATTGATGAGGTTTGTCGGATGAGCAACTTTTATACATTTCGTCGATTGTTCTCAACCACTTTATACTATGTAAGGAATGCTTTATGGTGAAACGCTTGTGTATAATGACAGAGACCATGATAAATGAGCTGATGAAAGTCGTTTGGGAAATGGGTAGATTATCGATTTTAATTCAAGACCTGATATCAACGGACATCGATAACCCAAATTTGATTAATTACAGTTTTCCTATGGGATTCAGGTTACTGAAATCCAAACCTGATTTCTTAATGCTTTATTTGTCACTTTAATTGCTAACAGAAGCTTGCATAAGAGACCCATTTATTCACAGGTGAAAAAATATACACTACCCGTCATAAGTTTAGACTCGCAAAAAGTATTGCAACAATGTTGTATCGCCCTGACTCACCTCGATATCTAAAATCAGAACAGTTAAATACAAAAATGCAGTCCTTCAGAAAAGTTTTTGCTTTTGGGCATCTGAATAACTTTGCTGAAGATAGCATCTTTGTAAGTCTCCGGTATAGCCGTGTAGTGTCGGTAGCAGTTCCTTCAACTGGCTAAGAATAACACTACGGACCGTCTGTTCCGGTGGTAAGAGTCCACTAACAGGTGACCCCTAATTCATGGTGTCAAGCGGCTTAATGCGTACCGTGCCTAGGAATGAATGGTTAGGGGGGTCTAATAAAAACCTAGCCGCTAACGGTGCCTGTGGAGTACCAGGGCACCCTCCACAGTATTTTTGCCCTTACTGTGTTAAACGGAGCAATGACGCAGTGGACCTAATTTGTCTCCGGGATAATCGGCTACTTTTCTTAAGTCTCAATTCCGAGGCTTAACAAAAGTGGGTAAATGTATATTTTCATGACTGGAATCAAGTTTGTACAGGTAAACCTTCATCACGCAAAAGGTGCTTCTGCTGTGTTGAGTCGAAGGTTTAAAAAAGAAGGGCTGGAAGTGGCGCTAATTCAAGAGCCATGGTCCAATAAACGAAAGATTCTTGGTGTTCTGACACAAAATAGTAAACTATTTTATGATGAGCAACAAGATTCTCCCAGAACTGCTGTCCTAGTACGTAAAACGTTAAAATGTTATCCTATTACAGAGTTTATCAGAAGGGACATTGTTGCGGTCATGGTAGAGGTACCAACCACTAGGGGTAAAACTGAGATCGCTGTGGCTTCAGCTTACTTTCCTGGTGATGTTCCTGAGGTACCTCCTCCTGAGATCGCATCATTTGTTCAATTCTGTAAAGAAAACAACAAATCGTTCATCATTGGCTGTGACGCCAATGCGCATCACACGGTTTGGGGTAGTACGGATATTAACAGTCGAGGTGAGTCACTATTAGAGTATCTATCTTCGAACAATATAGACATTTGTAATAATGGTGATAAACCTACTTTCTTAAATGCAATCAGACAAGAGGTCTTGGATCTAACACTGTGCAACGCTGCAATCTTTGACAAGATCACAAACTGGCACGTGTCAGATGAGATTTCTCTATCTGATCATAAACACATAATCTTCAATTGGAGCGGTGGAGATTATTCCAGAACTGCATTTAGAAATCCCAGGAAGACAAACTGGGATCAATATGTGGAATTGTTGAATTCGCATTCATTTACAATGGAGGAAACTATCGATTCAACCCAAAAGTTGGAATCATTTTCTCAAAGAGTAAATGAAAGTATCATCAATTCCTTTAACAGCAGTTGTCCCACCATACAATCGTCTTCTACTAGAGACGTGCCATGGTGGAACTTTAAACTGGATCGCCTAAGAAAATTTTCTCGTAAAATGTTCAATAGAGCGAAACAAACGGGAGATTGGACTCAGTATAGGAAAGCCCTGACTGAGTACAACAACGAAATTCGAAAATCTAAAAGAAAATCTTGGGTGCTGACATGTGAAAACATAAACAGTACTCCTGTAGTTGCTAGACTACAAAAAACGCTTGCAAAAGATCATGCAAATGAATTGGGAAATCTGAAGCGTGACGATGGAGCTTTTACCAAAACTCCTCGTGAAACTTTGGATTTAATGATGGAAACCCATTTTCCAGGTTCGGTTCTAAGTGTGGATTCCAATGATACTATATCTCTGGAAGGTGAAGGATGTCCTAGTATAAACTCAATGGAGTCAAATAGTACAGTAAACACCGCCTCAGATTTAGCTGATGAAATCTTCACGAAGGCCAGAGTGGAAAATGCGATAAGATCTTTTCAGCCTTTTAAATCTGCAGGAGTTGATGGGATATTTCCAGCACTGATTCAAAACGGAGAAACGGTGTTGGTTCCATCACTAATTGAGATGTTCAAGGCTAGTTTGAGATTGAATTTCGTTCCATCAAAATGGAGACTTGTAAAAGTTATCTTTATCCCGAAAAAGGGGAAACGAGATAAAACGCATCCGAAAGCATATAGACCAATTAGTCTTTCTTCAGTTTTGTTGAAGACTATGGAAAAGGTTTTGAAGGATTTTATCAATTCTTCTTACATAAAAGAGCATCCCCTGTCTGACTTCCAGTTTGCTTATCAATCTGGTAAGTCAACGGTTACGGCACTTCACTCGCTAGTAACAAAGGTAGAAAAAACGTTTTCAGCAAAAGAAATAGCTCTATGCGCCTTTTTAGATATAGAAGGAGCATTTGATAATGCCTCCTATTCATCTATGAAGCGTGCCATGGAGAATAAAAACTTCGACCAATGTATCATACATTGGATTCATACTGTGCTTGCAAAAAGAGAAATCACTTCTGAGCTGGGAAGTTCTTCTATAACAGTAAGGGCAACAAAGGGTTGCCCTCAAGGAGGAGTCCTCTCACCACTAATGTGGTCCTTAGTTGTAGACGATCTTCTAAGAAGCTTGAAGGAAAGAGGTTTCGAAGTTGTGGGCTTTGCAGACGATATAGTCATAATAGTGAGAGGAAAGTATGACGAAACTGTTTCGGAGAGAATGCAAAGGGCCCTAAACTATACACATTCATGGTGTATTAAGGAGGGCCTTAGCATCAACCCGTCAAAAGTCGTAATTGTCCCTTTCACTAGGAGAAGGAAGATCAACCTAAAAGCTTTTCGGCTTGGAGGGATACAAATTCATCCTAGTGATCGAGTCAAGTACTTAGGTTTGATTCTGGATGCCAAACTGAACTGGAATGCTCAAATTGAGTCCGTGATCGGTAAGGCAACAAGTGCGTTCTGGTTATGCTCCAAAACTATTGGTAGGAAGTGGGGCTTGAAACCAAAAATGATAATGTGGATTTATACTGCCATAATCCGCCCAAAAGTGACGTATGCTTCGTTTGTATGGTGGCCCAAAACAAAAGAGGCTACCACGCAATCAAAGCTTGCGAAAATTCAACGTCTTGCGTCCATTGCTGTTACAGGAGCGATGCGTAGCACTCCATCAAAAGCTTTAGATGCGATTCTCAATCTGCTACCTTTGCACGAGTACGTGCAATTAAAAGCAGAAAAGGAATTGCTAAGACTTGAACGAGTTGAAAAGTTTATGCCAGGTGATCTTGTAGGTCACCTGAGCATTTCACAATACTTCCAAAATAGGCCAGTAATGAAAATGATTAAAGACTGGATGAAACCTGTGGAGAACCATGATGTTCCTTACAAGTTGCACGAAACAACTCGTGCAGATTGGGAAGTCGGAGGTCCCACTGTTCGTCAAGGATCAATCAAATTCTATACAGATGGCTCAAAAGTTGGAATAAAAACGGGAGCAGGAATCTACGGCCCTGGAATACAAACATCAGTGGCGATGGGACACTATCCTACGGTGTTTCAAGCAGAGATTCTTGCTATTTTGAAATCCGCAAATATCTGCCTTGAGAGAAAATACAGATATGCAAATATTTGTATTTTCTCAGATAGTCAAGCTGCACTAAAAGCATTGTGCGCTTACAAATGTACTTCAAAGCTTGTCTGGGAATGCATTCTTTCACTGCGCAGACTGTGCCAAGCAAGGTTGCGACCATTCATTTGCAAAGATTCACATTCATTTGCTATTATCTCAGTTCAGAAGCATGCTATCGAAAAACAATGTATGGATGAATTAAACCTTGTAGTTTTATCTGAAAGTTTGCCGAATAACATTGGGGTCGCACACGCATTCCAAAGTCGTGAGCGAGCTGTGAAGGCAATTTTCCACAGCGTGAATGAAATTTACATTCACCGCGTGTACATTCACTGGCCTAGTAACTGGACACTGTCCGAGCAGGTATCACTTGAAAAATATTGGCCAGATTCAGAGTGATATCTGTCGTTTCTGTAATACGGAACGTGAAACCTCGGAACATCTGCTTTGCAGTTGTGGTGCTTTATACATGCGCAGGCAAAGATTTCTAAATAGTGGTTGCTTGCAACCCAGTGAGATCTGGTCTGCAGAACCTGGGAAGGTCTTGGGGTTTATTAATTCCATTGCACCTGACTGGGAGACGACGCGTCGTGGCAGGAGCTGATTACTTGACACATGGTAATTAGCTGGCTAGATGCGAATATCAAAACGGGACATGCCACAAAAGTTCAGCTTATTGGACGCAGTGGCTTAAATTCCCCAACAGGGGAGGAAAAAAAAAAAAAGTCTCCGGGTTTTGGAGATATATATGGAGGTGAATCAATGTGATGCAATACTGTTGCAATACTTTTTGTGAGTCTATACTTATGACAGGTATTGTATACTATTTAGATATAGCGAAGCATAGTATATATTTGAACACTTATACAAATTGTGCAAGGAACGATGCAGAGTCCATCATTGATGTGACTTTCTGGAGCCCGGGTCTAAACCTTAGCTCGGACTGGAGAGTCGACGGTGGATACACGCACAGCGACCATCTGACGAGTCGATTCAGGTTGAAATACGGATGAAGACGGCCACACAGCCGAAGGTCATCGACCGTCATCGGGGATGGCTGACCTCGCGCTTCGACAATCCGGTATTTGTGGAGCGATTGCTTATGGAGGGTAACGCCGACAATCCATCCAGGTGCTCTAGTCGGAAATCTAAGACGTCGTAGTGCCAAGGCGATCCCTACCCAGAAATGGACGCAAACCGGTATACTGGTGGTGTCCAGAAATCCACGCATCCTGCCTAAGATCTAGAAGGAGGATGCAAAGAGCTCGCACCGATGAGGGTAGAAAGGAACGAAAACGAAGTGAGGCCTGCAGGGCGGCTAAACTGGCACTGAACAAAGTTATTAAGGCACGTAAGCGGGTGTGGTTCAAAAATTTCTGCCAGGCAGCCAACACGACCCCCTACAGAGTAGCCATGGCCAAAAAAAAGGGCGTTCAGCACCCGCGGAACGATCTCCCGAGAAGTTGCAGAAGATCGTGGAAACGCTGTTCTCGTGCGACAAGACCATGGACACCCGTCCCCTATGGCTCAAACCGGCCAAAGCTAGGTCGCCCCGGTAACGAAAAACTATAATAGGGTTATAATAATATAACCCCTGAAGAAGACCAAAAAAGTGGTCGAAACGTTGGGTAAAATCAAATAGTATCGTTTGATTTCCTCGAGACTGCTTAGCCGTTTCCGTAGCATATCTAGCCTCTTGGATAACCAAACCAGTTCGACATCCGAAAGGGTCGATCGACGGTGGACGCTATTAGGGCTGTAACCAAAACGGAGCGCTTTCTCTCTGAAAGAAGCGAACAGGAATCCGTTATTGCACGGTCGTCATGCTGGACATAAAGAATGCGTTTTTTTTCGAGAATATAACAGGAAATTATTTCAAGAATCCCTCCAAGAATTTTTTCAAAGGCTTTTTCGGGAATTCTTCAAAGATTCTTTAGAATTTTTTCGAAAATGTTTCCACGGATTTCTCCAGGAATTTTTCTGAGGGCTCCCCGAGGAATTCTTCCAAATACTTTTTCAAGAACTCATCTTAAGATTCTCATGGCATTATTCGAAATATTTGTTTGAGAATTATTCGCTTGCTGAACACACGTAAATTATCCAGATTTTTGAAAGGATCTTTCCAAGAATTCTTTCAAGAATTTCCCCAGATTTTTAAAATAACTCTTTGAGAATCGCTTCACAAACATTTCCAAGAAATTCTAAAAATAACATTATGGATTCCTCCGGTAATTCTGTAGGCCTGTTCCGGAACTTTCATTCCTGGATTTCTCGAGAAGTCCTTCCATATACCTATCTCCTGCAATTCTTTTAGAATTGCTCCATATATTCTTCTAAGATTCTCTTCAAAGGACTCCTCAAAGGACGCTTCAAAGGAAGAATCTACATTTCTTCAAAGGACTCCTTCAGGAATTCTCCCAAACATTTCTGAAGAAATTCTTCAAACTATTCCTTCTGTAATTCTTTAACCTTCTGGACCTGAATTATTTTCAAAAATTTATTGCAATTCTCCCATGAACTCTTATAATAATTTCTACACAAATTCTTCTAGAGGTTTTTTCAAGAAATTTTGTGTCCGTAGTTTTCTCAAGCCTTTGTTCAGAAATTTGTTAAAAGATTACTCTGTGAACTCTTCCGAGAATATCTTCAAGAACCCATCCAACGTCTTCTCCAGGAAATCTTCTAAGCCTTCGTCCTTGAATTTTTCAAAGAGCTCTAAAGAATTTTCCAAGACATACTTCCAAAAATTCTTCCATGAAATCGTTCAAGGGCTCGCCTAGTAATTCATCCAAGAATTCCAAAACAATTCCTCCAGAAATTTCTCTAAAAAAATGTAGTTTTCCAAGCTTTTCTTTAAAAATTATTTTACGAATTCCCGTAAAAATATTGCAAAAGTTTCTCCAAATATTCTTTCAAGGTACACTCAAAAAAAAAACAGAATTCCTTCAAAGATTTATTAAGACTTTTTCCTTCACAAAATTCTTCAAGGATTTCGTTTAGAATTTATTAAATATTTTTTTCTTACTTCCAGCAATTATGTTTCTGATCTCTACAGGCACTTTTCCAAAGATTTTTCCAGACTTTCAATCTAGGATTTTCTCAGAAATTCTTCCACAGTTTTTTTGAGAATGTGTTTAGGAATTCTTGCAAGAATTGCTCGGTAAATTCTTCCAAGGATTTCCTCAGAAATTCTTCCGAAGATTTTTTTCCAGAAAGAAAATCTCTGGGCTTTTTTTAATTTTTTGAATTCTCCCAAGGATTTCTCCAAAAATCCTTGTAGATTGTTCTGCAGAAGTTACTGGAGAAAATCTTTGTACGAATTCATAGAAATGTTCTTGGATGAACTTA
Source organism: Aedes albopictus (assembly GCF_035046485.1). Lineage (NCBI taxonomy): Eukaryota > Metazoa > Arthropoda > Insecta > Diptera > Culicidae > Aedes > Aedes albopictus. The sequence continues at coordinate 154,534,157 of NC_085138.1, read as the reverse complement.
TGGAGGAATCTTCGGAAGTATTCCTGTACGGATTTTTGAAGTATTCATTGAAGGGATCCTTTGCAAGAATTAGTGGAGGCTAGTCAGGGTAAATCCGTACCCATGTAATTATTTCTGGAATCTTAGAGAAAACTTCTGGAAGATCCCCAGGAGAAATTCTTGGAGCAACACATGGGAGGACTCTTGCAGAAACACTTGTAGAATGCATAAAAAGAAGCAATTGGAGCAATTCCTGGAGGAGTCATTGGAGAAATTACTGGAGTAATCCTTATTACTGTTCTTGGAGAAACTCGTGAAGCTCAAGCAACAGACATGTTATATAAGAGTTACGGCAACGCAAGTTTTGTTTGTATGTTAGTTAACTTTAACTGCTGTAACTCTTATATAACATGTGTGTTGCTTGGGAGACATTCTTGGAACAATTTCAGGAGGAATACTGCTAGAATTCTCATATGAAGAAATCTCGGAGTATATTTTTGTATATTTTTTGGAAGAGTTCATGAAGAAGTTTCCCTTCCATCTTGAACGAATGTGAAATCCTTGTGGAAGTGGTAAAGAACTTCTAGATAAGTCTTAGTAATACTACTTGGAGGAATTCTTGGAAGTATTTCTGAAAGATTCATCGGAAGATTGTGTGGAGGAATTCTTGAAAATACCCGGAAGGTTAAAGAAGTCCCGGAGAAATCATTGATAGAATTCCGGAAGAATTGTTTAAAGCTTTTCTAGAAGAATATCTGAAGGAGTCTCTGAATAATTCCAGGGGAATCCTGGAAGAATTCCCGGATTATTTCTTCAAAGAACTCCTAAAGAATGCGAAAGTTTCCTTGGATAAGTATCATTGGAAGAACTCCTGAAGAAATCCTTGGAGTCATGCATTTCAGCAGACATTCTGCACAGAATTTTTAAGATTTAACCTTGTTGTAATTTTTGGAAAAAAGTCTGATCAAATAGATTTGATTTGATGAATTTCTGGAAAAAATATTCCTGGAGGTAATATTTTGAAAATAACCTTTAGAAATCCTTAGAAGACCTTCTAGATGATTGCATGGGCTTCCTGAAGAAATTTCTAGAAGAATTTCTGAAAGAACTCTAAATATAACTTGAGAAACTTTTAGAAATTCTACTAGAGGAACTCTGGCATAAATTCCTGGTGATATTTCTGGAAGAGTTTTTGGCGAACGCCTGAGAAAGAATTTCTAGGCAAGTCGTGGAAGACCTTCCGGAGGAATTACTATTTGAGCTGCCGGAGGGACTTTGGGAAGAATTTCTGGACAAACTTATGGAAGAGTTTTTGCAAGAATACCTAGTAACGTTTCCCAAAGGATCTCCTGAAATACATTTTAGCTAGAGCAACTCCTGTAGGATCACCCGGAACAACGCTCTGAAAAATTACTCAAAGAATTACTGGAAGAATTATAACCAGGGCCCTACATTTTCAATTTCAATTGAAATTTTCAGACGAAGTTTGTAAACAATGGTTTCAATCGTCAATGGAAACAAGGCGCCGTCGACGTCGCTCAGCCCGACTGTCATCGTCACCGATGAACCGACGGTGCTGCGTCGTCGCAGACGCCACTTTGTTTCGCACTCACAGGCTCACGTACGCTCGTTAGACATCGAATGAATTTCTCTGTTATAACTCAGTTAATGAGTGTAACAACCGGCAAATCTGTGTAATGTTAATGTATGCTATGCATATTTTATTGAAATAGTTCATTTCCCATAAAAATATTAAGCAAACATATATTTTAGACAATTTGAAAATTTCAATTGAATCCCAGTCGGTGTGAAAATGAGCCGCCACCCGTCGTTGCGTCGAAGAAAGTGACAAGAAGGGCGGCTGAAGCGAAGCGCATGCAAGTTGTTTTGAATGTTCCCGTCGTCGGCGTCCGTCCGATGCTGATGGGCGCTCGCTTTCAGCGTCATGTTTTGGTTTCGACGATGTAGGCCCCTGATTATAACCATATTATAATTATAATGATATCGTGTATCTGGCTTTAGATATTTGAGCCTTTAATTCTTAGAGTATACCCACTATCATGAATTTTGAGCCACATTTTTGGATTGAGATCTGCCATCTTGGAAATTATGGTCGTTATTTTTGGACTCCAGACGTCTACCCCATAACAACTGTACCCATATTTAGTTTTAGAGCCTGAAACTCTATTAAACAGCCGCCATCTTGAATCTTAGATCATTATCTTGGTTCTTCTAGCTTCTATTTTTAGACTCCAGAAATCCCCCTTATACCAAATATACCCATATTGAATGGTTTATTCGCCTTAAACAGCCGCCATCCTGAATTTTGGGATCTCATCTAAGATATTAGATCGCCATCTTGGATATTTTGGCCGCTATTTTTGGACTACGGACATCTTCTTGGCACGGTAAAGGCTGGGTATGCTGCGCAATTCAGATCCCATTGTGATCCACTAGCCTCTGCCCAGCAACTCCTATCCCTACCTCCACGCGGTACCGGCCGGAAACTATGAGCAACCTTAGGGAAGATCGGGTAACCAACCCCGGTGGGAACTTTGGTCGTAGGCTGACAGGGAAGGGGGGGTTTGCTTCGGTAAACCTGAGCGTCTGTTCTCCAGGAGGAGCGGCTCACAACAGCGTCTGATCCCCATATTAGGGGTGGCTGATCTACGTCCGAGTGCCAGGGAGGACTCTAAGCTCAACTGTGCACTATGGTCCTCCGGAAAGTAGGGGGTTGGTGTCAGGCCCTACGAGCCAGCCGTAAAAAACCATTGTAACGGAAAATCAGCAACAGAATAATACGAACCGAGACCAACGGCAACGACCCCAGCGAACAAAAAGGACTTGCGATTGGAAACTCGGTACGTGGAACTGCCGATCTCTCAACTTCATTGGGAGCACCCGCATACTCGCCGATCTACTGAAGGACCGCGGGTTCGGCATCGTAGCGTTGCAGGAGGTGTGTTGGACAGGATCCATGGTGCGAACGTTTAGAGGTAATCATACCATCTACCAGAGCTGCGGCAACACACGCGAGCTGGGAACAGCTTTCATCGTGATGGGTGATATGCAGAGGCGCGTGATCGGTTGGTGGCCGATCGACGAAAGAATGTGCAAGTTGAGGATCAATGGCCGATTCTTCAACTTCAGCATAATAAACGTGCACAGCCCACACTCCGGAAGTACTGATGATGACAAGGACGCATTTTACGCGCAGCTCGAACGCGAGTACGATCGCTGCCCAAGCCACGACGTCAAGATCATCATAGGTGATTTGAACGCTCAGGTAGGCCAGGAGGAGGAATTCAGACCGACGATTGGTTAGTTCAGCGCCCACCAGCAGACGAACGAAAACGGCCTACGACTCATTGATTTCGCCGCCTCCGAAAATATGGCCCTATGTAACACCTTTTCCAACACAGCCTCCCTTATCGTTACACCTGGAGATCACCACAGCAGACGGAATCTCAAATCAACCACGTTCTGATTGACGGACGGCACTTCTCCGATATTATCGACGTCAGGACCTATCGTGGCGCCAACATCGACTCCGACCACTATCTGGTGATGGTCAAACTGCGCCCAAAACTCTCCGTCATCAACAATGTACGATACCGGAGACCGCCACGGAGCGACTGAAGCAACCGGATGTCGCCTCAGCATACGCGCAGAATCTCGAGGCCGCGTTGCCAGACGAGGGCGAGCTGGATGAGGCCCCTCTAGAGGACTGCTGGAGTACAGTGAAAGCAGCCATCAACGACGCAGCCGAGAGCACCATCGGGTACGTGGAACGGGGCGGTAATGCTGCAGCAAGGGACTCGACAGAACGTGGAACGTTATAAACAGAAGCGGAAACAGCAGACCCGCCTCTTTCGGGAGAAAAAACGCCGCCTGGAAAAAGCGGAGTGTGAAGAAATGGAACTGCTGTGCCGTTCCCAAGAAACACGAAAGTTCTATCAGAAGCTCGACGCATCCCGCAACGGCTTCGTGCTGCGAGCCGAAATATGCAGGGATAAAGACGGAGGTCTCTTGACGGACGGACGTGAGGTGATCGAAAGGTGGAAGCAGCACTTCGATCAGCACCTGAACGGCGTGGAGAACGTAGGCACGGGAGCCCACGGCAACGGAGGAAACGACGACGTCAGTGCAGCGGAGGACGGAAATGAACCAACTCCCACGCTGAGGGAAGTTAACCTTCCAGTACTCGCGCCAATTTTTGTAACGCGAGCAGTCGCGCGTTGTACTTTGTACAACACCCATACATTCTGAAATATTTAAGGATCCTGATTGTTTAGAGGAGAACTGTCTTCGGCAAAGTTGTTGTAAATTTCATGGGCTACTTGATGCTGACAAAGTTGATTCGTAATACGTCCACTAGGCGGCGCTAGTGAGCAATATCATGTTTTATCTTATATCTCAGAATCCTGATGTCTTAGAAAGATGGTGTCTTCGGCAAAGTTGTTTGGTAAGTCAAGGACTTACGGATGATTCGCAGTTTAATTTGAAATTTCACCTTTAGGCGGCGCTAGTGAGAAATTTCATGTTATATCTTATATCTCAGGATCCTGATGTCTTAGAAAGATGGTGTCTTCGGCAATGTTGTTTGGTAGGTAAACGGCTTACAGATTATTGGCCGTTTAAATAGAAATTCCACCACTAGGCGGCGCTAGTGAGCAAATAAACTTTATATCCCATGTATCTCGGGAACCTGATAACTTTGTCTTCGACAAAGTTGTTTGGTAGGTCAAGCACTTACGGATGATTCACAGTTTAATTTGAAATTTCATCACTTGGCGGCGCTAGTGAGCACGTAAATATTATATATTATGTATCTCTGGACCCTTATTACTTAGAAAGATAGTGTCTTCGGCGAAGAAGTTTGGTATATCAAGGGCTTATAGATGAGTGACAGTTGCGCTAGTGAGCATGTAAATTTTTAATCTCATGTAGCTCAGGATCCCGATTAAAAGGGCACGGGACACCGTCTTCAGCCAGAGGCTGTACAGACTGAACAGAAATTAACACTAGACCATGGACACGACATACATTACATACACCAGTGGATAGCATAGTGCGGTTACACGCTTGGTAACGCTAACCGAACGGCCACGAAGCTCCACTTTACTCAAAAAGATGGTGACTTCGGCAAAGTTGTTTGGTGGATCAAAGACCAAATGGAGAAAAAGTTACCTCTCGTGCCGACCTTCTAAAAGATCGAAAACTTACAGATAGTTGTCCGTTTTAATCGTAATTTCACCACTAGATGACGCTTACCTTGCCACTAGATGACGCTAGTGAACATAAAAAAATGTGTATGCAACAGTTCTCAGGATCCTGGTTACTAGAAGAGAGATGGCGGTTTCGGTAAAGTTGTCAAATAGGTGCATTTGGTTGATGGGTCGTTGAAATCAATATTTCGCCAGTAAGTGGTGCTAATGAGTCTGCAAATTTTATATCTTATATATCTCCGAGTCTGATTACCTGGGAAGTTGGTTGGTAGATCAAGGGCTTTCAGTTGATTGACCATATGATTCGTGCTTCTGCCACCAGAAGACGCTAGTTGTAAATTTGCAAAAGCATGTACGTGTTATTATTCATTTAGAAAAAAAATCAACGAGCTGTAAATGTTTATACTTCCGAAAGTTTTCAAAATTTGAAAATTACAAAACTAGCTGATTATAATTTGTTTAAATTTGCACTTGATTGATTAATTTTCTTGTTAATTTTACATGAAGTTAAAGCGCTTAGTAAAATATTCAATATCTGACCGTCGTATTTCAATATACTCTATCTTAAGGTTGTCAATGTCACGGGATAAGTACATCCATCCTTTATCCATCAAACAACAATGTCCAAGACATTATCTTTCTAAGTAATCAGGATCTTGAGATATATGAGGTATAAAATGGGAATGCTCACTAGTGCCACCTGAATGTGAACTTGCACGTCATATTTGTCTTCATCAGTTAGTGTTTGATCTACTAAACAACTTTTCAGAAGACACCATCTTTCTAAGTAATCAGGATCTCGAGATATACGAGTTATAATATTTGAGTACTCACTTGCGCCACCTGGATGTGGAATTCCACATCATACGTGTCTTCATCAGTTAGTGTTCGATCTACTAAACAACTTTGCAGAAGACACTATCTTTCTAAGTAATCAGGGTCCTGAGATGTATGAGTTATAAAATTTCAATGCCCACTAGCGCCACTTAGATGTGGAGTTTCAAACCAAACGGCTCTCCATCAGTTAGTGTTTAACCAACCAAACAACTTTGCCGAAGACACCATCTTTCTAAGTACTCAGGATCTTGAGTTATATGGGATATAAAAATTACATGCTCACTAGCGCCGCCTATCGGTTGAAATCTGAATTTCTCAGATCACCTCGCGAAGGCCCTTGATATCCCAAGTAACTTTACCGAAGACACCATATTTCTAGATCATTTAGATTTTGAGATACATTAATTCACATTCAACTGTCTATCTTATCTTAAATATAGTACGTTCTTCATATTGCGATTTTCAATTTTCCGCATTATAAGAAGTTATACTGTTTTCAAAAAAGATCTTATAATATTCCTAATAAGATTCCTGTAGAATACATTTGGGGTTGACATCGATAGAAAAGATGGTTTTAAAGTAATAGTCGATAATTCTCATGTGTTGTACAAAGTACAACAGCGCGATTAACGGAAGGTTAAGGAATGCATTCACCAGCTCAAAACCAACAAAGCAGCTGGTAAGGATGGTATCGCAGCTGAACTCATCAAGATGGGCCCAGAAAAGTTGGCCACCTGTCTGCATTGGCTGATAGTCAGGATCTGGGAAACCGAACAGCTACCGGAGGAGTGGAAGGAAGGAGTAATCTGCCCCATTCACAAGAGAGGCGACCATTTGGAATGTGAGAACTTCAGGGCGATCACTATTTTGAATGCTGCCTACAAAGTGCTATCCCAGATCATATTCCGTCGTCTGTCACCTAAAACAAACGAGTTCGTGGGAAGTTATCAAGCCGGCTTCATCGACGGGCGGTCGACAACGGACCAGATCTTTACCGTACGGCAAATCCTCCAGAAATGCCGTGAATACCAGGTCCCAACGCATCACCTGTTCATCGACTTCAAAGCGGCATACGACAGTATCGACCGCGCAGAGCTATGGAGAATCATGGACGAAAACGGCTTTCCTGGGAAGCTGTCTAGACTGATTAAAGCAACGATGGACGGTGTGCAAAACTGCGTAAGGGTTTCGGGTGAACTATCTAGTTCATTCGAATCTCGCCGGGGACTGCGACAAGGTGATGGACTCTCATGCCTACTCTTCAACATCGCTCTGGAAGGTGTGATGCGACGAGCCGGGCTCAACAGCCGGGAAACGATTTTCACAAAATCCGGACAATTTGTGTGCTTTGCGGACGACATGGACATTATTGCCAGAACATTTGGAACGGTGGCAGAGCTGTACACCCGCCTGAAACGCGAAGCAGCAAAGGTCGGACTGGTGGTGAATGCCTCAAAAACAATGTACATGCTCATATAGGCGGAACCGAAAACGACCGGATCCGTCTGGGTAGTAATGTTACGATAGACGGGGATACTTTCGAGGTGGTGGAGGAATTCGTCTACCTCGGATCCTTACTGACGGCTGACAACAACGTGAGCCGTGAAATTCGGAGGCGCATCATCAGCGGAAGTCGGGCCTACTACGGGCTCCAGAAGAAACTGCGATCGAAAAAGATTCACCCACGCACCAAATGTACCATGTACAAAACGCTAATGAGACCGGTGATCCTCTACGGGCACGAGACATGGACCATGCTCGAGGAGGACCTGCAAGCACTCGGAGTTTTCGAGCGACGCGTGCTAAGGATGATCTTCGGCGGTGTGCAGGAGAACGGTGTGTGGCGGAGAAGAATGAACCACGAGCTCGCTGCACTTTACGGCGAACCCAGCATCCAGAAGGTGGCCAAAGCCGGAAGGATACGGTGGGCAGGGCATGTTGCAAGAATGCCGGACAACAACCCTGCAAAGCTGGTGTTTGCAACTGATCCGGTTGGCATAAGAAGGCGTGGAGCGCAGAGAGCACGATGGGCGGACCAGTTGAAGCGTGACTTGGCGAGCATCGGGCGTGACCGAGGATGGAGAGCGGCAGCCACGAACCGTGTATTATGGAGAAATATTGTTGATTCAGTTTTATCTTGAATTTGATGTAATACTAATGTTCCCGAGAGGGAAACCAGATTTTTACAGCGGCTCAGGTTTTTTGAAGCAACGCTTAAACTGCGAATTTTATTAAATACATACAATCATTAAACATTTGCTTACATTTACTTAACTTAAACTACTCACAATTAGTGGTTTCCTCTACCACGATATTTTGTCCGAAATGATTCAGCGTAGTTAGACGATACCTGGTACCGTTACCCTAATCGGTGTGTGTCGTACGAATGCTAATTTTGGAATCGCAAAATGTTCCATTATGAAGTTCTAACCGTACGATATCTCTATTTGCATCTACTTACAGTATTATTCAGTAGCACGACAGGTTTTTTGGGGTATTTTTCCTTGTTTCAGGATCCTTACAGATACCCGGTATTTGGTTTGCTGGAGGGAAAAATCCAGGTAAGTAAACACAGACAAATTACATTTGATTCACAGGCTTTAACTTACGGATCGAGTTACGGAAGTTTTCCCTATATTGCTTCACACCGCACTCCTAGCTTTTAATTAAATTAAACGAACTAATTAATTCAATTTACTCGAAAATAATCCAAAAACTTAAAGAGCTTAAATTCGGTGTTTTTTTACGATGGCGAAATCCGTTGTTTTCTTTTATTGATTGCTACTTCTACATCACCCTTCATCTCATCATCTCTCTCACCTACCACTACCACTGCACGCGAGCTGTCATGCTGCGGTGGTTATGTTGCGGTTAGACCGGTACATTTTTAGACTGGCCCAGAAATCCAAATAAAATTTATTTTAATGCGGCATCGTAACACCCCAGCCCGTAACATCCGGCATTCCCGGATTTACCTTACCTCCAGTGCCGCTAAATTTACCACGCCTCGTCGCTGTACCTTACCGTCGGCGGTCCTAACGTCTACCTGTCGGACTCGGCCATCCGAGCCCTGGATGATTGCCTCGATGACGCCGCGTCTCCAGCACTTCCGGTTTTTGCCGTCGACTACGAAGACCAAGTCGCCCTCTTGGAGCGGCTGTCGATCGTCGAACCATTTCGACCGTCGGTTGATCGTAGGAAGGTACTCCCTGCTCCACCGTTCCCACATGCGGTCCGCAAGAAATTGGGAACGCTTGTACAAGTTCCGCAGAGCTTCTGCGGGTGTATATGATTCCTCCACCTTCACGTCCGCACCAGACACCGTTCCTCGTAGGAAGTGGTTCGGCGTCAGTGCTTCCGTTTCGGTCGAGTCCTGCGGCAAATATGTCAGTGGCCGCGTGTTGATCATGTCGGCCGCCTCCGCCAGTGTTGTCGCCAGGATCTCGTCCGTCAGCCTTCGTCCATCGTCGAGTGCGCGCATAGCTTGTTTCACCGACCGGACCATCCGCTCCCAGACGCCGCCCATGTGCGGAGTTCCGGGCGGAATGAAATGCCAAGCGGTAGTTGAGCTGCCGACGGTCTCTGCGCACTCTTGGTTGATCTTCGCCATCTCATTGTTTGCTCCCCGAAAGCACGTTGCATTATCGGAGAAGATGTTGTTCGGCTTGCCGTATTTGCTGCAGAAACGAGCGATGGCCATCCGACACGACTCCGTCGTGAGACTATGGACGACCTCAAGGTGCACCGCCCGCACGGCCATGCAGGTGAATACCGCTACCCATCGCTTCTCCTTTCGCCGACCGACGACGACTTCTACCGGACCTAGGTAATCAAGGCCCACGGAGCTGAATGGCCGAAGACGAGAAGTTACTCGTTCCACTGGAAGTGGAGCCATCCTCGGAGATCGCGGCTGGCACTTGTTCACCTTACACCAGACGCACTTGTTTACAACCTGCTGTATCGCCGATCGCATTTTTGGAATCTGGAACCGCTGCCGCATCTCGTTAAACACGGTCTCCGAATTGGCGTGTCCGAACTGCTCGTGGTAGTATTGGATCAGCTTGTGCGTCACTTCATGGGACCGCGACAGGATTATCGGATGCCTTTTGTCGAAAGAGCTCTCATCCGCGTTCGCGAGCCGCCCGTCCATCCGCAGCACACCTTCATCGTCCAGCACCGGCGAACTCTTGTAGATCGGACTGCATTTCTTGACGACCGATATTGGGCCGCCCGGCTGGCGCTCCAGATTGTTTGTGAGCGCACTCATTTCATCCGGGAAACTGTCCCACTGTGCTTGACGCCATAGGATTGTCTCCGCCTGTCGAAGCTCTTCTTGGCCTAGTGGGGCTTTCACCGACGGATAGTTGGCCGCAACGTGTTGGGTTAGCTGCCGCTGTTTCGCTGTAGCCCACGTGGTCAGTATCGGTTCTCCTCTACATTTTCGCCGGCAGTTGTCAATGAAGCGCACCACACTCGCTGTCACCCTCAGCAACTTCGTCCAACGGGATATCGGTTTGACGTCGATCGCTCCGTGGAACAAGACGATACCTCTGGCTTCCTCGTCCGTCTCCTCAATGGACGCTTCTTGGGTTGGCCACTGCTCTTGCGGCCGGTACAGGAACGCTGGTCCGTTGAACCATTCTCCGTCGCTCTGCAACGGCGGACCTTGTCCCCACTTCGTCAGCACGTCGGCGATATTTAGTTTGGTCGGAATCCATCGCCAGTCCGCTACCCTCGTCAACTCTTGTATCTCGCCGACCCGGAAAGCGACGAATTGCTTGTACCGATGTTGATCGGCATTGATCCAACTGCATACGGTGCGCGAGTCTGTCCAGAAAACGGTGCGGTTGATTTGATAGGAGTGCGTGTCCAGAACGGCTTGGTTCATCCTGGCCCCCATCACCGCGCCCATCAACTCCAGACGGGGAATCGATTGCCGTTTGACCGGTGCCACTTTAGCCCTGGACATCATCAGGCTGCAGTGGGCGTTCCCGTCGATGACTGCTCGCAGATATGCTACGCAGCCGTATCCGTGTTCGCTGGCATCGGTAAAGATATGGAGTTCCAACGAATCGACTTCGATGGATCTAGCGTCGCCAAGATAGCAACGTGGAATCCGGATAGCTTCGACCTCCGGTAACAAACTCGTCCACCGCTTCCACAGCTCCCAGGAATTGGGATCGATTTCCTCGTCCCAGTCGCACTTGGACCGCCACAGATGCTGGATGATGATCTTGCCGTGGATGGTGAACGGCGACAGCAATCCGAGCGGATCGAAAAATCCCATCACACAACTGGCGACTAGTCTTTTCGTCGGCCGCTTTCCCTCGTACAGGTACGGCATTAACCCCTCGCGGTGCGTCGTGGAAAACGCAAACTGGTCCGTGTTCGGATCCCAGATCACTCCCAAGACTCTCTCATTGGCCGTCTGCTTGTCTCGGCCGAAATGCACCGGCGTCGCCAGCTTCGCTTCTCCCAGGCTCCGTAGAACTCCCGGCGAGTTGGACACCCAGTTTCGGATTTCGAACCCGCCTTTTTTGTGGACGAGCCGGACTTCCTGCGCCAGCCTCACTGCCTCCTCTTCGGTGTCGACGCTGTCGAAGTAGTCATCGACGTAATGCCGACGTATTATGGCCACCGACGCTTCAGGATACTCAGCGGCGAACTCTTCGGCGTTCCGGTTCTTCACGTATTGAGCCGAGCAGGGAGAGCTTGTCGATCCAAATGTCGCCACATCCATGACGTAGATTTGTGGCGGTTCTTCCGGATCTTTTCGGAAGACGAAACGTTGTTTTTGCTTGTCCTCGGAGCGAATCTGCAGCTGGTGGAACATCTCTTTCAAGTCTCCACCGAAGGCAATCCGCCATTCACGAAACCCGCAGAGCACTTTGATGAGTGGGACGAGCATGTCCGGCCCTGACAGCAGCTGTGAGTTTAGGGATACTCCTTGTACGGCTGCCGCCGCGTCCCAGACTAGACGAATCTTCTCGGGCTTCTTGGGATTTTGAACGACGTTGATCGGCAGGTACCACGTTTGGTCGGCAGGAGTACCGGCCAGTTCTTCGGCGGTAGCGAGATGTGCGTACCCCTTCTGCTGGTACTCGTCGATCTGCTTGCAGACGTTCTCCTTCAGCTTTGGATTCTTGTCGAGTCGCTTCTCCAACTGCTTCATTCTGCGCACCGCCATCGGGTAGCTGTCCGGGAATCGTGGATCGTCCGTTTTCCACAGCAGTCCGGTTTCGAAACGGTCACCGACGCGTTTGGTGGTTCGCTCCAGTATTTCCCGGGCGCGTTTCTCCTCTGCTGTTTCCTGCGGGATTGCCACCACTGACTCTTCCAGCGCGTAATGACTTTTTAGCAGCTCGTGCAGGTCCTCGTTGGTAATCTGCTGGTGGTAGCCGAGATAATTACCGGCCGCCGCCGAGGTTGTTTGCCGCGGCCCATACACCGTCCATCCCAATTTAGTGCGAACCGCTATTGGTTCCATGGGCGTACCCACCTTCGCTTCTATCGGCGCGAACGAGTGGATGTTGTTCGCCCCAATCAGCAACTGCGGCTGTCCGTCGTACGACTCAATGGGCAGCCCTCGCATATGTTCGTGCTGTGCGGCAAGCTCCTGCGAATCCAACTTTTGGTGCGGCAGCATCAACTTTCCCACAGTGTGCACCGTGTGCAACCGCATCTTGCCGGCGGCTGCGCCTGTTCCCGACGCCCACAGGCTCAATCTTCGGGAATCCTCCACTCTTGACATGTTTCCCGTCCACCGGATGGTCAATCGCTCTTGTACTCCGACCGCGCCCAGACGGTCGGCGAGCTTTTTCTCCACCAGTGTGACGGAAGCACCTTCGTCCAGGAACGCCAGCACTGACACCGTTTTTCCACCGTAGTGCAGCTGTACCGGAACGATCCGGAACAATACCGTGCAGTTTGTCCGGATGTGTGCACTCAGCCCGACCGTGTTTCCGACCGGATGCATCAGCGGATTGTGGAAGTCTCGACAGTCACCGATGTTGCAGCGGATTTTGAATTTGCACTGTCCTCCATGTTCATTCAGACACACGTGGCACAGCTTCTCCCGGTTCACCAGCCTCAGCCGATCCGCATACCGCAGTTTCTTAAACTCGCCGCAGTGTCGCAGCCGATGATCCGTCCTCCTACATTGTTTGCAGGGCTTCAACGCCTTGTCCTCGCCGGCGTTGGCGGCCGATCCGCTGGCTTCGCTGTGGCTGTATAGTACACCTTTCTCCTTCGACATCTTTTTTCTGGATGGTGGAATTCCTTTGGACGGCGGAGAGGGCACGAACTCGACATCCACGTTGGCTTCGCAGGCGTCTGCGACGATGTCCATTAAGAAATCCGTCAGCGTTCGCAAGGTTGTTTCCCCGTGGCCCCTCCGGTAATGGACCCATTCCCGCTTCTCTCGATCTGGTAGCTTGGCGACAAGGCTTTTGATCAACAGCGGGTTAACAAGGTGCTGCTTCAGATCCGCGGCCTCCAGATGGCCACAGAGTTGCTCCACCGTATTTCCGAATGGAACAAAACTCCGCAAATTGTCCGCCCTCGGGGGTTCCAGCCGGTTCACTTTGTCCAACAGGCTTTGGAGCAGTTGTTCCGGGCGGCCGAAGTGTCGGCGCAGCTTCTCGATGACCTGCGGGATGGATTCGGGAAGCAGTAACTGCCCAGACACCAGTTCCAGAGCGTCACCTTCCAGCGCTTCCTGAAGTCGCATCAGGTTCTCGTGGTTCATGTACCCACAGGCCTCATTGGACGCTTTGTAGGCCGCGAAAAACAATGGCCACTGCGCTGGTTTGCCGGAGAATTTTGGAAGTTTATATGTTAACCCCTTTCTCGCGGCCAGCTGGGCCTTCGTCGGTCCGGTCTGCTGCTGCCCCAGCCCGTCTTGGCTGACACTTCCCACTTTCTTGTACGTCTTCAGTTTCGCCTTGCGCTCCATCGACGAGTCCGAACTCTGGCTCTGCAGATCCGAATCACCGGAATCGTCGTCCTCCTCATCCTCTTCGGAGCTTTCGTAGCTTTGCGCTAGTTTCCTCACGTTCGCCTTGCTCAGCTTCAACACATTTTGGTCGACTTTGCCGGAATGGCCCGCTTTTGAAGCACCCGCGACTACTTTCGGCTCCGGTTTGGATTTTTGAGCCGACAGTTCCGCCAACTCCTTATCCATGGCTGCCATCTGCAGCTCAAACGAGTCTTGGTCCGCCTTCATCTGCCGAATCTGTTCCTTCTTCTTCTGGAGCATTTCCGCTTGCCAAGCTCTTTGCTCCTCTTGTTCCTCAGCGCGCATCTGCAGCTCCAATTCCATTTTTCGCTGCTCGAACGCACGCTGCATCTCCCTTTCCTTTTTCTGCAGCAGTAGCTCCGCCTCCATCTCCTCGTACTGTCGCTTCTGCTTCTCTTCTAGCGCTCGCACCTTCGCTTCCACGCTAGACGAAGCTAGGCGAGAGCTGACGCTGGATTTGTCAGACTCGTTGCCGTTTTTCCGGGTGCGAGCCTGCTTCTTGGCGTCTTTCTGCTTCTGCTGGTACTCCTGGGCCTTCTCCTGGCAGGCCTTGTTTTGGCAGTACCACTTCTTCGGCAGTTTGCCCTCCTCGATGCCCACGCAACGGATGTGGAACCATCCCGAGCATCCGTCACAGCCGACCATCACTTCGTCGCGCGTAGACGGGCCACAGATGGCGCACGGAGTCGCCGTCAGGTCCATGATGGTTTGGTCGTGGGTGGATTCTGCATCGGAAGCCATCTTGCTGCAGGTTTTCACTCCTCACTTGACACTTTTCACTACGCGGGAATCACTTCGCGGGTGTCACTAATTTTTTAAGAATGTTCCCGAGAGGGAAACCAGATTTTTACAGCGGCTCAGGTTTTTTGAAGCAACGCTTAAACTGCGAATTTTATTAAATACATACAATCATTAAACATTTGCTTACATTTACTTAACTTAAACTACTCACAATTAGTGGTTTCCTCTACCACGATATTTTGTCCGAAATGATTCAGCGTAGTTAGACGATACCTGGTACCGTTACCCTAATCGGTGTGTGTCGTACGAATGCTAATTTTGGAATCGCAAAATGTTCCATTATGAAGTTCTAACCGTACGATATCTCTATTTGCATCTACTTACAGTATTATTCAGTAGCACGACAGGTTTTTTGGGGTATTTTTCCTTGTTTCAGGATCCTTACAGATACCCGGTATTTGGTTTGCTGGAGGGAAAAATCCAGGTAAGTAAACACAGACAAATTACATTTGATTCACAGGCTTTAACTTACGGATCGAGTTACGGAAGTTTTCCCTATATTGCTTCACACCGCACTCCTAGCTTTTAATTAAATTAAACGAACTAATTAATTCAATTTACTCGAAAATAATCCAAAAACTTAAAGAGCTTAAATTCGGTGTTTTTTTACGATGGCGAAATCCGTTGTTTTCTTTTATTGATTGCTACTTCTACATCACCCTTCATCTCATCATCTCTCTCACCTACCACTACCACTGCACGCGAGCTGTCATGCTGCGGTGGTTATGTTGCGGTTAGACCGGTACATTTTTAGACTGGCCCAGAAATCCAAATAAAATTTATTTTAATGCGGCATCGTAACAACTAAATAAATGAAAAATGAACATCTTCTCCATGCCCTTTTTTAATTTTGAGCCGCCATCTTGGATTTTTGACAGCCATCTTGGTTCTCTGCTGGACTCCGGGCATCTTCCCCATACCAAATACATATACTCATACTCCATTAAATATCCACCATCTTGAATTTGAGGCCGCCATCTTGCAAATTGTAGTCGTTATTTTTGGACTCTGAACATCTTGCTAATCCCAAATATAGTCATATTGCTTGGTTTCAGAGTCCAAAACTCTATTAAATAGTCGGCATCTTGAATTTTGAGCCGCCATCTTGAATATTAGATTTTGAATTTTGGGAAGGCATCGCGGAATTTCTGGTCTGCAGTGTTGATTTCCGCACAAAATCCGTCAACCGTGCTAAAGGTTACAAAAATCGGCGAAGTTTGATGATGGGGCTTGGTTCTGTTCTATATACGGCTAGTTCTATTGCTGCTGGTCCGGATCACTGAAAAGGCCGTAACTCCGGAACGCTCTGACCAATCCGGACCATTTTTAATAGCAAACAATACATTAAATTCCGGTTCGATTCGTGCTAAAATCCGAAAAATCGGCCAATGGGAAAGTGCCTTAAAAGTGGGTGATCATTTTTTGTAAACAGACATACATACACATACACACATCTGGGAAATATATCTTCTTAATAAATCTTTATGGAATATTACTGTTCAATATGATATACTACAATGCCCTCAATCTCCGACTTCATATAGTACAATTTGGCTTTAAATACAGGAAACGGATCCTGATTTCTGATTTCCTCGCTTGTTAATTAACACGTTCGTCACTGATGATGGCCTAATCCACCATGGGACGAAAGAATGACAAAACACCATACAGACAGAGACAAATGCTCTCAAATGTAACAGAATGACGTCGTGCCATTCCATCCATAGTAAAGTCCAACAGTCAGGTGGTGTCCTTCTTGCTGGGTGAACGTCTTTCCGGTAGGAGATGGTTGTCAACAATGAGTCTGAGCTATAGAAATAACTAACTATGATTACCATGAACGATGCATTAATAATTTTGTCAAACTGATGATTCTTGGCTTACTCAAGTATTTCCCAATAATTATGAGCTATACGATTTCAAAGTCTCAATTTCGACTCCATCCCCCTAACGACCACCAATCATCCAACGTTCAACTTTGGCTCACACAGAGTGACAAAACATGTAGCACACCGAGGACAGGAGCTGAAATTAAACACTTGTTAGGTTTGATTATCGAATGAATGAAAGGATTTCACAGTTGGATTCGGATTCGTACAATCCCGGCAGTCACAACATGGGGTGGCGTGGAGACATTCCATGGTATGGTGTGTTTTCATGTTCCGTCCGTAGCCCCTCCGTGTTTGCTAGTGGTGTTGTATGACTTACTGGCTTTTAATTTCAAATGTGGTTTAATCTGTGCACTGCACAGTGCACATCCAGGATTATAACGCAAACCACCATTTCCGGATGAAGGGTTTCCAGACAACGACTTTATTATCTGTTTATTCTGGTGGTTATTTCAGGACATTTACCATTGCGGAACGAATGGACGCATAAATTGAAATTAATTAATGAGCGTGTATAATTATCTTCTTCTTCTTCTTTATGGCTCTACGTTCCCACTGGAACTTGGCCTGCCTCGCTTCAACTTAGTGTTCTTTGAGCAGTTCCACAGTTATTAATTGAAGGGCTTTCTTTGCCTGCAATTGTATGAATTTGTATATTGTGATGCAAGTACAATGATACACTACGCTCAGGAAGAGAAAATTTTCCCGACCGGAACGGAAACCGAACCCGCCGTCTCTGGATTGACGATCCATAGTATTAACCGCTAGGCTAACTGGACACCCCATGTATAAATATCAAATATTTAAATTGGTAATTACAGAATGACTATGATGAGGTACATAAGCGTTACCAAAAACAGGTGAAAACGGATGTAATTTCATGGATAAGTTCTTGATTACCATTTTCGAATGGGATAATTAATTTTTGAACACACGTGAGATGAACCAAGCAAAGGTCAATTGTATTGTACGCTGTCCGACACAATATTGAAACAAACATAAACATTTACATTTAACAATTACATGCATGTCACGATGGCAGGCAATCGCCCAGTATGGAGATCTTTCAATTCGGCTCTCTGCATCACCATGATGCTGTCCATAACCTACACACTATACACAGATAAAAATAATGAGATTTACACGTCATGTAAACTTCATTTTAGTCATTTAAACTTCCAGTTATGATGATTTACATGATATATCATGTAAATTTGTGTTATATGTCATGTAAAAACTCTGAGTCATGCTGAATTACAGGACATATAATGGAAATTTACATGATATTTCATGAGAATCACATGACATGTCATGTAAACTTTTGTGAAATCGCACGCTTCATTTATGTGCATAATATATCTTTTCGATGTGGGTACGTAGAATCATTTTTGGTCATCTGGGAAGCGTGAGGAGTTTGCCGATGCAGAGGGCAGAGGTCTAGTTTTTCAGGTATAAAGGGGGAGGGTCAAAGGGATTTCAAGGGAATTTTAAGGGAGGAGGGGGTCAGGAACGTTTCCAGGCGTTTCAGAAAGTTTCTGATGGCTTTTAGGGAGCTGCATACCCGAGCAAAGTTTCATAATAAACGGAACATACAGGGTGCGTGCGATATTTTTGCACTAAATCATATCGTAATCATAAAACATTTTTTCGCGAACAATTGTGATTATTTCAATGATTTAGGAAGAAAAAGGTGGTCCTAATATCGATAACCTTTTTTGAACGATCCTGAGAACCGCTGCAAGTCCGTTTTAGTGTTGT
Organism: Aedes albopictus; assembly: GCF_035046485.1. Lineage (NCBI taxonomy): Eukaryota > Metazoa > Arthropoda > Insecta > Diptera > Culicidae > Aedes > Aedes albopictus. The sequence goes on along the minus strand of NC_085138.1, from coordinate 154,515,648 downwards.
TCTTTATATTTTGGTCAACAATTGTGTTATTTTAGGTAAAACTAGAATATTTTTTGTACGAGGAGCTCCAATGGTATCATCGTTATGTGTGCCGTTCAAAAAGTATCCCATAAATTTGAAAAAGAGGTTTCTAGAATACGAAAATGCAAACAACTTGAGTAAAAATATATGGAGCAGCTGCATACTATCTGCATTTTCTCAGCTGTCAAGATCGCTATGAAGCTGATTTTTTCAGTGTAGTTGCTTGTTACCTACAAAAAACTACATCGCTGGAATGGAAGATAGCGGAGATATAACTGGAAGAAGTCGGAAAATCTAATTTGAGCAATGGTATTCTACTAGGGCTGCTCAAACATTTATGAGAAAATTTAAAACTAAAATATCCTAAATCTGACCACCTCAATTTCCTGTTTTAGACTCCCATAAGCTACAGCACAAATTTTAGCTGAATTGATAAGGTCTTAGGTATCGCTGGACTAGTCTGAAGTTTATATGGTAAAACTGGTACAAATATGTGCAGGAATGGCATAGTTTTAGTTTTCTGCCACTAGATGGCACTGGAAGCGTTCAATAACCCTTATTTTTAGTATTATTATAGGGAATTCTAAGCGGAACATCTTTGTTGAAGACCGCTAAGTGATCCGATGCTTGCTAAAAAAAAAGTTGTACCCTAGACTTAGTGTCAGGGATTGGCGGCATGCACCGTGCGGTGCGAAAAAAGCGTGTGCTTCACACAATCGCAAGTGCTCGTCTCCCGTTTTGCCGAGAGACAAGAGACGTATGAGTGAGAGCTTTCGTAATTGTGCGAGAGACAATCGCAGCACTAGCTCTACGGCGCAGGGAGTAATGCACGGTGCTTGGACTGCGCTTGTCTCCAAACAGAAAAAATCAATTAATAAATTAATTGAAGAGTTTGTGTTTTCGTCAAAGTTGTTAAGCTTGTCAAGGGTTGACAAGTGATGGGTCGTTTGATTCGAAATTTTTCCAATCGTGCGTAGTATCAAGCCAAGTGCTAAGCACGGAGACAAGCACCGAGAGAGTGCATACGAAAGAGCGTGAGAGCTCCAGCGCGCGGCAAAGTTAGCGAGCAACACACAACCGATTGCGCGTACTCGTCTCCTTCTAGTTTGTTGTGCTGTCTCGTAGCAGAGTGTGCGGCACGCAAAGAGTTTTGAGTCGCACCCTATCCCTGCTTAGTGTATCGGTAAAACAACCAGTTTTTATTGATGCTATTCGTTAATGTGTTAAAATCACCTCGTCAAAATTATTTAAATTAAAATTTTTGAAGCATATCTGTATTATTACGTCTCATGTATCATTATCGGGCTTTTACAAATTACATTTTACTGATTTCGTCTTATTTACACAACAAATAGTAGAACCCAAAATGTTATTGCGCGCTAGTGTAAAACATAGGATCTGGAAATATTTTCTCATACCACCACGTTTTTGATTATTAATGGTTTTATATTTTTCACAGTTCACTATAAATATGGTGCATTTGATGATGTGGGATTTATATTTTTATTGCAACCTGTTGCCGCTGGGAGCACTGCCAGCGATCCGAGCTGTAGACATATATAATTAGAACAATAGCTGATAGGGAAGAACGCCTGTCATCGTATAAAGTCAGAACTGAGGGATGAAGAAGCTAGGGCAAGTTTCCTAAATTTACTATTCTACTTATATCTAATTAAATTTGTTATTCTACCTAAACATACAATACGAGTAAGTGACACAATCCTTAAAACTAGTGAACTCTTAGAACTATTTAAAAATGAGCTATTTACAGTGTTCAGAAGTTTATATCAACTGTAGCGTCGGAAGAACAGACCGCAGTGGTACTGCATAATGACACCTAAAGTGTAAGAAACATGAATTCATTATATGGTAAACAAATTTTTATTAATAAACCGCCTTTTTGCAGTTTAAAGCTGCACGAAATCGTCAACTTCAAGCGTTTTAATGTGCTGCTCACAACTCGGTGTTTCGATGCTTTTCTGGGTCTGTTCCGCGCCAACACAACCCTTTGATGAAATATTCCTGTTTGAAGGTTAGTGCAAAATTACCGCACGCACCCTGTACTGTGTTATCTGAAATCAAAAACAATAAACTAAATGTGTTCTCAGTTTGGTTGAATATGCAGGCAACATAAAAAAACATGATAACATCAGTTATGTATATCAATAAAATATCTCGCTATCATCAGGGGTTTCCTGATAACAACTTCTGTAAATCTATAAATTTGATCTGATTGAAAACTCATGTTTTTTTTATTCTTCAAACACTTTACCTAATTTACAGCTCTTTTGTTCACTACCCTAGAAACATGTTTCAGACAGTTTGACTAAAAGAGGTTCTTAGAACCATCATAAAATTAAAATAAAAGATGTTAGGTTTTATGATGGTTTTAGAAAGCTCTGCAAGACTAATTAGCCATAGAAATGTTACTTGGGTAGGGCACTGCGTGCAGACCCGCATTTAAGGGGGGGGGGGAGGGAATGGGGGCAAGTGCTCCGGGCCCCCCGATTGAGAGGGCCCCCCCAAGAATCCCGAAACACTATATTTATTTTGTACAACGAACTTATATAAAATTTTATATAAAGTTCAACGAACTTATATATAATTGGGTTACCAAAAGTATCGAGACTATTTCATAATCTGAAATTCGACTTGAGAATAAATCGAAATCCTGAATTTCATGGTTTTTGGTGTACTGGCACTATTTCTAGAATGGATTTACAATTTTTGTGGGATATTTTCTTCAATATGAGCTGCCATTCTAAAACCATAAAACTGTCTTGTCAAATTATTGATAAATGCAAAACAATTGAAATTAAAAAAAACAACAACTAAACGATTCAATTGTTTCTCCAGAGAGGTATACAATATTCATCAATTGGATAAAAATAAGTTTCTTATTTATTTTGGTGTACACGAGTTTCTCTAAAACCTCTTGAAAGTTTTTATTAAGTTCTGAAGAAAAATTAAAAACGTTTCTTAACGAAACCAAAGATTAATGTTTTCAGAGTAAATTAAACGATGATTGTGTATCAATAGAAATGTCATTTCATTGATAGTTTAATAATTCAATCACTTATTTGACAATGATTGTGCATGCTTCTGTTGATTATACGATCATATTCTAAAAACACCTATACCTATTAATACCCATCTGGCTCAGTTTGTTGAGGACAGATGTTTTTATGGGAAAGATATGATAATTATTAACCCTCGAGCAATCGCGCTGTTGTATTTTGTACAACACGTTGAAAAAATCTCGCTTTTTGTACTCAGCATTAGCGTGGTGCTGACAGTAATGGCCAACCGCGCGAGTTACGGAAGGTTAAAGGAGATATTTAGGAAATTTGGATCAATTTTGGAAACCTAGCTACCTAAAACATCTCGGAGCAGTGATTTACATAGGGGCTGTCCATAAACCACGTGGTCATGAGGGGGGTTGAAAAGTCCCAAAAAAAGGACCACGTGGTTTATGGACAGCCCCATATCTATATTTCGGGTTTCACCGACGTTTTCGAGAATTTATTGCTACGCAAAAAAAAAAAACAGTAAAAATTAAAAAAATAAAGAATTACACAACATTGCCAAAAAAATTAATATAAGGTTTAAATCTTTAAAATCTTGCTTTTGGGGGCCTACTCTAAAAAGTTTGCTCCGGGCCCCCCGAAGCCTAAATCCGGCACTGATTGCGTGGGCGATTTCAATTGGCGGCTGCACCTACACTTTGTACAGCGCCTATGTATTCTATTCTAATTCTACTGCTAGTTCTACTACATATATCGAACTGGCTGCTGTCACTTTTCTACTCTGTCCATGGGTAGAATGATGAGCACGAGGATGTTGATGTGTGGCTCTTGTTCCTTCTCCAGTTCAATTGGGGGTCCATTATGAGTTGCCGTTAGCCGATATCCAAGTTTCCGGGTCCGTTAATATGCTCTAACGGACCCGAACGGCTCAGAAGAGGGTCAGGTGTCAGCTGCTCTAGGGGGAAGACCATCCACTTATGAAGTGAACGTGTAGCCACTACGCCTAAGGCCCCGGCAAAAAAAAAACTCATCTTGGTATCAGAGAGTTACTCGGTCATTGATAAAAAAAAACTTGAGATGTTGTTGTCAATGATGATGCTTCAGAGTTTGAAAGGTTTGGTAACATGTTATAATTCAGGTGATAACACAAAATTGTAAAATGAGTTCTGGAGCGAGCACTACTTATTGTTTTATTATTGTGCTGTTATTCAACTTTGCTCGGGTAAGGTCCCAGGTGAACTTCACGGGGGTTTCAGAGGTGTTTCAATGTGTTTCAAAGCGTATTAAGGTGTTTCAGGAGGCTCTCAGGTGAGCTTCAGCGTGTAGAATTAGCTTAAGTAAAAATACACATAAATATGATCATAAAAAAGATGAGCTTCACGATGATTTCAGAGAGGTTTCAGAGACGTCCTATTACGTTTCAGGACGTTTGGAGTTCTTTTAGGAGGCTTCGGAAGTTCTAAGGCTAGTTTCACAGTTGTTTCATGGGGAATTCAGAAGCGTTTGTTATCAAAATCGTCAACCAACTATCATGCACCAGAATTCTAATAATAATAATAATAATAATAATAATAATAATAATAATAATAATAATAATAATAATAATAATAATAATAATAATAATAGGGACCTTTCTAGACAGCGTGAAGCCCACGTGACCACCCGTAGGCTCCGCAGAACGTCAAACCTGCCCCTGCCAGGCCGCTGGAAGCCTCCGTGTGCAATCCAAGACTCCGCAGGACCCATCCGCCCTGTAAAACACCACCCGGAACACTTCCAGGCAGTAGGAAGGCCACGTGCTCAACCGTAGGCTCCGCAGAACGTCAAACGGGGCTCTTCCCTAGGCCGCTGGAAGCCTCCAGGTCCAAGTACAATCCCTACCGGAACCCTCCGGCGAGCGAAATACCATCTGGGGCACATTCAGGCAGCGGGAAGCTTACGTGCTCAACTACAGGCAAAAATAAACGCCAACCGGGGCTCAGCCAAGCCGCGGAAACGCCCGTACCCACTCAGGACCCACTCAGGACCGAGTGTTCAGCGTAGAACCGATCGGGACCTCTCGCGGCTGCGGGATTTCAAGGTCCATTCCGAACCAAGGCGTCCAGCGAAACACCCCGGGGATCTATTCACTCCGCGATTGTCCGCGTGCCCACTCAAACCGTCCGGCTTGGTCGAGGAAAACTCCAACTGTGACCCATCCTGGCCGCGTTCTCATGTCCATTTCGGACCCCAGTCACTCATTCAGGTCGATCCAAGCTGTCGGCTGTGGCCCATCCAGGCCACGGGCTGCGTTTGAGGCCAACTCTACGCCACGCCGGACCAACCCGTCCAACTAATCGCCACTCGGCCCATCAGCCAGGCCGGGAGTAGTCAACAGATCTAGCCATGGTCCTAGTCAAGACTATTCAAGCCGTTGTTTCCGATTGTCCAAAGGGCTCAGGCATGCTCACCAACCTCTCCCTAATGTACTCGAAGATTCGATGACCTTTACTCAAGTAAGTTCTTGGAGACCCTCAAGGAATCATTGAACTCATCACTTGATAGACCAAAGTTACTTGCGGCTTTATGTCATAAAGCTCTCAGAGACAACCAAATACCAAATATCTAATAGATCCAATTACCTATAGTCAATCTTGGAGATCCAGACAATGCAATGGACTCACCACAATAGCTTATCAGCCAAAATGTTGAAAATCAAGCTTAAGAGCAGTTTATTCATCCATTGTACAGCAATACTGTTATTTTCATGCAACTCTAATTTATGCACCTTTTTATGCTCTGCAGGGGGGCCAGAGTCCTTTTAGAGGGCTTCAGAGGGTTTCAGGGGGTCTGAGGAGGTTCCAGAGGAGTTTCAGAAAGACGTAGGAGCGTTTCAAGGGTCGCTTCAATGGGCCCCAGGAGGGTCCAGATTAGTTTCAGTGAGTCTCAAGGGGTTTCAGGGGTACCAGGGAGTGTAAGGGGAATTTAAGGGGGCTTTAGAGGACCCTGATCCTCTCAGGGGGCTTCAGAAAGCATCCAAAGGAAATCAGGGGCGTTTAAGGAGGTTTTATGTGAATTTAAGGAGTACCAGGAGGTCTCAGAGGCGTTCTAGGGGGTGTCAGCGGGTCCCTAAAGCAGTTCAGAGTTCACGGTGAGGTTTCTGGAAATTATTTCTGAATTTCTAAAGGAAAGAACTTCCAAATTTTTGTGAAAAAAAAATACCTCCTGCAAATGTTTTTTAGAAGAAACTTTTGGAGGAATTCCTGAAGAAAGCACTTGAGAAATTTCAAAACAAAACTTCTGGAAAAATTCTGACAATATTTAAGAAATGTTTGCAGAAGTACATGAAGGAATACAAGCATTATCTTATGTAGCAGTTCTTGTACGTACTTTCAAGAGCATTCTTTCCGGTATCACAGGATGAATTTGGGAATGAATTTCTGAGTAAATCCGTGGACCAGTTTTTAAATCAATCTTTTGAGAAATTTTTTGAGAAACTCCTGTAGAAATCCCAAGCAAAATTCCTGAAAGAGTCTCAAGAGGAATCCATGAAGAAATATTCAAAGAAATGCATGGTCGGGAGGCATCTTTAGAGGAATCCTGCGATAATCTTCTTTCTGTAAACACAGACAATTTTTGAATTTTGAAAGAATTCCCAAAAGATTTTTTTTTTACTAAACTCATGAAAACAAGGGGTTTTTGGAACTCATTCTTAACCCTTCAGCGCATGCGCCGTTGTAAAAAGTACAGCACTACCAAAAAACCCCGCTTGTCGTAAACAGCGCGAGCGCGGTGCAGTTTCAGCTGCTTGATGGCGCGCGTCCTGGAAGGTTTATTGGGCGCAATAGTGGAGTTATTACTGTTTGAGCTTACCAGTACAGAGGGCGCTGAATTTCGGAAAGCTTGAGTAACCACGATAGCACTGAAAATCCAGTGTATTGAAAGCAATGCACGTATCAGTTTCCCTCTACGCGAGCGCTGTGACTCACTTTTACGCAACCACCAGCTTCTCGGACAGCTTGAATTTGATTGATATGTTATTTAGGGAGTATTGAAGGCGTGAATTCTTCTGAAAATATTTTTGAACTGTTCGGAAGACAAACGAGATATTCCGGTGAAAGTAAGTAATGAAATTGAAAAAGTCTGTTGTACAGGCTCCCTCTAACCACCCGATGGAGACGCATGGTAGTTTAGTTTGACGGAAAGAAGGCACGAATATTATGTATGCCTTATGTTGTTCCCGAAAAGCCAATCATTCTAATTAGATTTCCCAAAGCTTTCGAGTCACACCGCTAAACCGGCTACAACCATGCATCATCACTAAAGCACATCACACCTGAATAGTTTTTATTGGCATCTGTCATACATTCCCTCTGTATGCCAGTAATACGAACGACGGTTTGGCTTCCTCTCACTTAGATCAACTTACCTTGTTCACATCCGTTAGTTCAATCAAGCCATGCTCGCCGTACGTCCGGATGCCACCGTTGGTACTATCGACGCTGCTGCTGTGCCGGTGCAGGGACGATAGCTTGAGCGACTTTGGCGAAAGCCGCAACCTCAAAGCGCGTGGAATGGTACTATTATTGCTTCCCCCGCCAGCAGAGGTGGCCGAAGCAGGGGCAGCGGCATTGACGATGGCACTGTTTGCCGTGCTGGTCGGAGTAGTTGGATTAGTGATGGTGCTGCTACTATTGCTCGGTGGGTCCACCGCAATGGGAGGAGATTTGGGGCCCAGACCGCCCGAGTCGCTGCCCGAGAACGAATTGTTCTCGGTGGCCGTTTCCAGTGCGGACGCTTTGCTCGACTCGGGGCATATCTTGTGAATCAATCTCACTCCCAGCCTGACGGTGGACCGCCTCTGGACACGTTCATCCGTTGTGGACTCAGCTGCAATGATAGAATGGAAAGGAGAGAAAAAAAGTGAATAAAACAAACCGGAAGGTGTGTAGTGTTGTTTCAATATTCGCGCGACCATTAATGGAAGTTTTCTGTATGCACAGTTTTACTGTCCACTGGCGCGGCGAATGCGGGCTGGATGGATGTGCATGGCACACAGTGGGAAAAATAAACTCAAGCAAGCCACAAAGAGCCAGGAATGTGCAGTTAATTGTATCAGGTACTCGAAGTAACCACGAAACCTTATTCAGAGTTAACCAATCCATAAAGTGAGTCATCTACCTGAAAGTCCAACCTATCTTAGGTCCTCACAAGTTTCTACCTCATGCTTTCACGGGTCAGTCAATGACCCCCCCCCCCTTCCGCGAGTCAATCACGTAGTCGCCGGCTTAAAATAGGATTCTAACCCCAATTCAAGATGTCAAGTGACTCGTGTCGAGGAAAGAGTGATCAAGGGAGTGAAGAAAAAGCTCAATCGTTAAAGGAGCCTGTGGTGTACCTGGGCACCACCCACAGTATTTCGTCCCCTATTGAGCGATTCCAAGCAACAGCATCAAAATTAAGGAAATTTTTTAATTCATGATTTTCTATTGAACTGAAACTTTGCACAGTTTTTCAGTTCCATCTAAATCGCCATTTTTCGATATCAAATTTTTATTTTGAATCACGACTAACTTTTCGAAAGGGTGTATGTGAAAATGGTTCAATAATATTCAAAAATCTGTACAGCCAAAATGGTTCGTTCGATTGCTATGAATTTTTCAGCAAAGTTAGATAACTAAATGGTGATTCCTATGAAAATATACACTGTGAAAAAAACATCTTTTTTAACATTAAAAATATCATTTTTGTCACAAAAACTCAAATATCTCAAAACCCTATCTTTTTACCAACGCAATTTTTTTAGGGAAGACGGTCCATTGTATTAGCAATCTACCATAAAAATTTGGTGATGGTAAACTAATAAACAAAAAAGTTATAACATTTCAAACATTTCACAATTTTCACATTTGGTAAATATTTTTTTCTGTGTAAATTATTTCGGTCAGAAATCGCAGTTTGATGCTGATTTTATTGTTCAGCAAAGTTAGATAACTAAATGGTGATTCCTAAGAAAATATACACTGTGAAAAAAAAATCTTTTTTAACATTAAAAAATATCATTTTTGTCACAAAAACTCAAATATTTCAAAACTTTATCTTTTTACCAACGCATTTTTTTAGGGAAAACGGTCCATTGTATTAGCAATCTACCATAAAAATTTGGTGATGATAAACTAATAAACAAAAAAGTTATGACAATTCAAACATTTCACAATTTTCACATTTGGTAAATATTTTTTTCTGTGTAAATTATTTCGGTCAGAAATCGCAGTTTGATGCTGATTTTATTGTTCAGCAAAGTTAGATGACTAAATGGTGATTCCTAAGAAAATATACACTGTGAAAAAAAATCTTTTATAACATTAAAAAATATCATTTTTGTCACAAAAACTCAAATATTTCAAAACCCTATCTTTTTACCAACGCAATTTTTTTAGGGAAAACGGTCCATTGTATTAGCAATCTACCATAAAAATTTGGTGATGATAAACTAATAAACAAAAAAGTTATGACAATTCAAACATTTCACAATTTTCACATTTGGTAAATATTTTTTTCTGTGTAAATTATTTCGGTCAGAAATCGCAGTTTGATGCTGATTTTATTGTTCAGCAAAGTTAGATAACTAAATGGTGATTCCTAAGAAAATATACACTGTGAAAAAAAAATCTTTTTTAACATTAAAAAATATCATTTTTGTCACAAAAACTCAAATATTTCAAAACTTTATCTTTTTACCAACGCATTTTTTTAGGGAAAACGGTCCATTGTATTAGCAATCTACCATAAAAATTTGGTGATGATAAACTAATAAACAAAAAAGTTATGACAATTCAAACATTTCACAATTTTCACATTTGGTAAATATTTTTTTCTGTGTAAATTATTTCGGTCAGAAATCGCAGTTTGATGCTGATTTTATTGTTCAGCAAAGTTAGATGACTAAATGGTGATTCCTAAGAAAATATACACTGTGAAAAAAAATCTTTTATAACATTAAAAAATATCATTTTTGTCACAAAAACTCAAATATTTCAAAACCCTATCTTTTTACCAACGCAATTTTTTTAGGGAAAACGGTCCATTGTATTAGCAATCTACCATAAAAATTTGGTGATGATAAACTAATAAACAAAAAAGTTATGACAATTCAAACATTTCACAATTTTCACATTTAGTAATAATTTTTTTTAGTGTAAATTAGGCTAATACAAATTTCGATTTTCTCTTATGTCACCGCCCCCTCGGAAAATTTTGGTCGGAATTCAACATTTTGAGGGGGGCACAAATAAAATGTTCAAGAAAATCAACAAATTTAAGGTGTAATTCGAGTTCCACAGAAACTTTCTTAATAAATCCGATGAGTTTATCTATGTTGCCTAATTGTTTGGATATTTTTCCATCGAATACATTTATTATTTATCATCCTCCCCCTTAACGAGTCAACGAGCGCTGTGACAAAAGAAGAAAATGAGATTTGTTCCTGCCTTTATTTCGGCCGGAAATCGCAGCTTGATGCTGATTTTATTGTTAATGGCCTTGCGTGAGTAAAACAAGCTGTTTTTATTATGTATTATGTATATTATATGTACAGTAATGTTCCGATTTTATCACGCCCTACGCGCATTAGTCGTTTATTCATTATTTGCTGTTACATTTGAGGACAAGTGTTTTCCCTCTTCTTCAAAATAAATGTTGAAAGCGTGTTTTGCAACGTTAAAAATATTGAAATGGGTATAGATGTTGAAGTATATATCAAAGCATTTTTGAAAAGGGGCGTGATTAATTGTTTAAACTGATGTCGCTGATGGTACGGTGACATGACTCTCTGCACTTAGCACTTCTGGCAATTTCTCAGTTGTTGTCGTTTTCGAACTTCCTACGCCCTGCTTTACCGATGATATACAGATGGCTCGTTTGTCAAAGTCTAGACGGCAGGACGTGCAAATGCGTAAATTTGGATTCAATTTGGGCATAACCAGTCTCTTTCAGATTATCTATGGTGCTTTCGGTGAGATTTCGTAACTCCTTTGATCATTTTTTTTTCATCAAGCGGTCTACAAGAGAGAGTTGAGTTGAAGACCTTTGAGAAAGCGACTGTTCATGTTGTTCGTTAGATTATAATAAACAAAATCACTTATTAGTTTTAACTGACTAGTTTGGTATTGTTTGCTTGGCTGAAGAAAAAATTTACTATTTAATATCCATAGCGGTAGTATTTTTTTTTTGCTTTTTCGTGAGCATTGTCATGGTATGTATACAGACAAACAAACGTAACACTGACGAAATTTTCATTGACCACGCCTTTAACGATCATTTTGAATCTTGGTTGTGGCTTTCATAACCAGAAGAGTGCCCATCATTTTTCTTTGCGTTTGACGTTTCACACTAGCGCCTTCTGATGACGATATTGCACATCGCAGTATTTCGTGAAACATTTCCACCAGGTGGGGGTAGTGTGAACTGGGCGATGGATTTTCACGTGGTAGGTAACTCTCATGCATTTGTTGTTGTTGAAGTTACTCGCATTCTTCCGATCATAAAGTCTGTTCTCTAAGAGGTATTTTTTTGAAGATAAACTAGACGTATACGCGTATATAAAACTTTTATTATACAGCTTTTGTCTTAAAAATAAGTTTAATTCCATTTTTCTTATAATCAACAGCTTTTCAACACTATCAAGGGATTTTTTCACCAGTCACGTACAATAAAAAGTATGACACTCTCAATATTTTTGATCAAAACACTGGATCGCGTCTAAGTTTCAAATAGATACTATAGAAATTATGAATAATCAAACAAAAGTATCATGAAAACAACTTGTTTAATTCAGGCGGTAGCCTTTACAATAAAATCAGCATCAAAAAATAATTCTCAAAATAATTTACACAGAAAAAAAATTTTTTTTGTTACTAAATGTAAAAATTGTGAAATGTTTGAAATGTCATAACTTTTTTGTTTATCAGTTTACCATCACCAAAATTTTATGGTAGATAGCTGATATAAAGGGCCATTTCCCCTAAAAAATTAACGTTGGTAAAAAGATAGGGTTTTGAGATATTTGAGTTTTTGTGACAAAAATCATATTTTTTTAAGTAAAAAAATATTTTTTTACAGTGTATATTTTCTAAGGAATCATCATTTAGTTATCTAACTTTGCTGAAAAATTCATAACAATCGAAAAATCCGTTTTTGCTGTACAGCTTTTAGAATATTTTTGAGCTGTTTTAGCATACACCCTTCTGAAAAGTTAGTCGTGAGTGAATATGAAGGTTTGATATCGAAAAATGACGATTTAGATGAAATTGAAAAACTGTGCAAAGTTTCAGATATTTTTGAAATGGTCGCTCAGGATCGACTGACATGACTCCGTGGAATTCCTCTATTGCGTAAACGCAATTCGCGTTCTGGCGTGGTGGACCTCTTTTCCCGTGCAAATCGTGGGATTAAGTATCAAGACAAATTTAAACAAACAAACAAATCAATCAGATGATAGTTGTAGTGGCGAGGCCAACCGTTTGGCAAGACGTGGGTTGTCTAGGTCTCCGTTTAGGAAAGGTTGGTTCAGCGTGGGAGCTCCAATCCATTCCCCAGCTAGCCTACCGGGGGAGATATTGGACGGAGCGTGGTTGACGAGGGACATCAACCAAAAAAGAGATGGGCTATCTGCATCAGAGGGAGCTTAGCAGCAACTTGGCTAGATCATCGACTTTGCGCCCACGAAGTCCAACATAAGTAAGGACCTTAAAATGGCCCTGTTACGACGTCGTCAGTCGACGGACGATGCCAAGCAAGACCACGAGAGACTCGTGAAGACTGCTGCAGCGGCAGAACCGACGAGAGCTAAGGTTACGAAGTTTAGACGGAGGCCTTCGCTTTCGCCGGAAGCCCAAAAGTTGTGGCGGATGTGACTGCATTTGATAAGCACTCGCAGAAGCGGGCGAGGCAGCCGTCAGGTGAGGAGCTCTCAGGTGATGCCCGCAAGGCTTGGCGGATACTAGCCCCGTAGGTCGGGTCGGCAGTAATGCCGGCAAGTCGGACCCCAGCCAGGCGCCAGCCTAGGCGAGTCCACCCTAGAAATGGGAGGCCATTGGCTTACTGGTGGACCGACGCGATTGCGGACCTGCGCCGTGCCTGCCTACGGGCTAGGCGGCGGATGCAGCGAGCACGATCAGAGGAAGAGCGAAACGAACGGCGGGTGGTGTTCGCCGCTGCAAAAGCCGCACTTAAGACCAAGATAAGAGCAAGCAAAAAGGCCTGCTTTGAGGGTCTCTGTCAGAGTGCCAATACGAACCCGTGGGGTGACGCCTACAGGATCGTTATGGCCAAGACGAGAGGTGTGATGGCTCCTACAGAGCAATCTCCAGAGATGTTGGAGGGGATCATTGGGGGACTTTTTCCGCGTCATGATCCTAGTCCTTGGTCTCCTTTCGTAGGACAGCCGGGGACTGGGGCTGGCGATGAGGAGAGGGTCACCGATGTGGAATTTGCGAGGATAGCTAAGTCCCTTAGCGTAGGTAAGGCCCCAGGTCCGGACGGAGCTCCGAACATGGCCTTAAAAGTAGCTATTGCAGAGGCTCCCGAGATGTTCAGGTCTGCTATACAGAAATGCCTGGACGAGGGAGTTTTCCCAGAAGTTTGGAAGAGGCAGAGCCTGGTACTATTGCCAAAGGCGGGGAAACCACCCAGAGACCCGTCGGCGTATAGACCAATATGCTTGATTAACACGGCGGGGAAGGTGCTCGAAAAGATCATCCTCAATAGAATGTTAAGGCACAACGAGGGTGTACATGCGGTCTCTTGAGTAGCCAGTACGGCTTCCGGAAGAGAAGGTCGACCGTAGCCGCTATCCTGTCGGTTACAAAAACCATCGAAAAAGCACTCGAGCCAAAGAGGAGAGGGATTCGTTTCTGTGCAGTAGAGACTCTGGATGTAAGGAAAGCGTTTAACAGCGCCAGTTGGCCTGCTATTGCAGATGCGCTCTTGCGTCTGGGGATACCGGGGTACCTGTACAAGATTCTCGAAAGTTACTTTCAGAATCGAGTACTAATTTACGACACGGAAGTGCTTTCACATAACCTCAGAAGCCCCGCAAAGTTCCATCTTGGGTCCGGTGTTATGGAATGTCATGTACGACGAGGTGTTGAGGTTAGAGTACCCAGTGGAAGTGAAGATTGTCGGATTTGCCGACGACATTACGCTCGAAGTCTACGGTGAAACGATCGAGGAGGTGAAGTTTACTACCGACCACTCGATCAAGGTTGTGGGGGCGTGGATGCGGTCCAGGAAACTGGAGCTGGCTCACCACAAGACAGAGATGACGGTTGTTAACAACCGGAAGTCGGAGCAGCAGATGGAGATCAGTGTGGGAGAGTGCACTATCCTGTCAAAGCGCTCCGTCAAACACGTTGGGCGTGATGATCGACGATAAGCTTACCTTCGGTAGCCACGTCGATTATGCCTGTAAAAGAGCCTCCACAGCTATTGCGGCACTGTCCCGGATGATGTCCAATAGCTCTGCGGTGTACGCCAGTAAGCGCAAGCTTCTGGCTAGTGTTGCTACGTCCATACTTAGGAATGGTGGCCCGGCCTGAGAATTGCGAGCGCGTACCGTACCGTGTCACACGACGCTCTCTGCGTCATTACTGGTATGGTGCCTATCGGCATGAGGACATGGAGTGCTTCGAAATGCGCGGCACAAGAGGCATACGCAGGACTGCCAGGATGGCCTCTATGGTCAAATGGCAGCGCGCGTAGGACAGTTCCACCACAGGAAGGTGGACCCATAGGTTGATACCCAGGGTTGGATTAATAGGCGCCATGGGGAAGTTACATTCCACCTGACACAGGTCCTTTCAGGTCATGGTTGCTTCCGACAGTATCTACACCGTTTCGGGCATGCGGATTCTCCCGAACGACGCGTGACCGCATGCTTGTTACATGCGGAGAGGACAGAACTCCGGACAATCTTGTCCAGAGGATGTGTAGGGATGAGTTTGGCTGGAACGCCGTTTCAACAGCTATCACCCATATCGCCTGGGAGCTACAGAGGAGATGGCGTGTGGACTCGGAGAATGGCTAGTTCAGATGCGGTACAAGAGGTGGTCCAGGGGTTCGGAGTCGGCTTCGTAGGTTATACCGGTGCCCTACGGTCGAGATCGACCCTTACAGCAATTAAGTGGCCGCGGAGAGGAAGTCCCGGTAGCGGTGCTGTCGTGGCGTCGGTCTACTGGGTTGGATCCGAGCCCGCGGTTGGAAAGGGGTCCCCGGTAAGGGCCGGGGCAGGTGGAGACCCTGTTGTCTGCAACCTTCTGGTGCATCTGATAGGGCCTGAAGGGTAGTGATACCTTGCCTTTGGCAGGTCAGATCGTGTTGCATGTAGGCATCAGTACTTGATGCTTGCAAAACGGGGCACGGGCGTCGTGGTTGACCATGCCTGCCTTCTGAGGACAAAGGGAGTGTTGAAGACCATTCGGGAAGCTGGCTAAGGGTCAGAATGCTACCTTGGTGGGCTCCTCGAAGCGAGTCATCGATGTTCGTTGCTGCAGGCTACTACAGATCGCATCGAATTCCACCAAATTTCCGAGTAAATATATAATAGGAATAGGTTCACGTAATTCACCAACACAAAAAAAACAAAAGTTTGGTTTCCCGTATTTTCCCACTGTGCACTGAGTATCCCGTCTGGTCCTCGACGACGATGATGGTGCCTATAGCTATGGCGGCAATAATGGCAAATGCACTTACCCGTGTAAACTCGCACATCGTAGCTGGTCCCGATGGGTGCCCCGGTGTAGCGCTTTGCCGGCAGTAGCTGCACGCTTGGCGGTGCCAGTGTGCCAATTTCCAGCGCAAAAGGAACTGCATTTTTTCCCAGCCGGTCCAGAAGGGCTTCCTGTTGAGGGGGGTTGTAAGAGAACGGAAGAGAAGAATAAGGCAGGGCAGACAGTGTTTCAGAATTTTAATAAGGTATCCGGCCTTTTTCCCGGATAAAAATAGCTAGATGCAATACACTACTGTAAAACTGTGATACTTCTCAACTTTAACAATTAGTGCTATGGTAGTTTTATAATATCACACCTGCAATAAAGATGATCTAAACAGTTGAAAGAACAATATAGTGAGACATTTCTTCTTCTTCTTCTTCTTCTTCTTCTTCTTCGTAGTGGCTCTACGTTCCTAATAAAACTTGGCTTGCCTCACTTCAACTTAGTGTTCTTTAAGCACTTCCACAGTTATTAATTGAAGGGTTTTCTTTGCCTGCCATTGCATGCATATTGTGATGCAAGTACAATAATACACTATGTCAGTGAGACACTTATCTCTTTAAATTGTACGATAACAATGTCCTATTGTTATTGTGAAATTTTATGCTCTAGAACCATATGTTTTATAGTAATTCTTTCGGTCTTGCATCGCAGGTGCAAATAATCATTAAAAACTTTTTTTTTTGTTATTTCACCATTAATGTAGCAACTCAGGGTATGCAGTGGTTCTGCGGATGAACATTTCCATTAAACGTTGGTTGGTGAGTGCATAATGATCAATGCGGCAGAAGACGAAGGCTAGCCCACAACGACGCCGAAGAGTTGCGAGGGCAAAACGGAAGATTAATTCTGGAAAATGTTCCCACGTTCATCGCAGCTCGCAGCGTTCCTGCCCTGAGTCCCGTACTGATGGTACGATAACGGGAAGTAATAAATTGACGGTGGTTGGCAATTAATTAAATTTTGTAATCCATGGTGTACTGCACAAAGCAGGAATCAAAGGGAGGATGATGCGACGCGTGAGCGCGGGTCGTTGCGGTTTGCCAGTTTCCGCGCGGCGAAAAATTTCCTCCAATTAGCAGTGGGCGGGATGTTTGCATTGGTTTGTGATTGTTGTTTGCTAAATGGACATCGAGGTTATCAAGTTGGGCTATTATTTTTTTAAATCTGGAAAATTTTTACATTGAACTTAGAATGCTTTTTTTTAGGGTATTTCAAAACCTAGATTTTGTTACCAATTTTGTATGCCAGATTTTTGAACATCCTCTTATAAGATTTCAACAGACTTTTAACAACAATGCTATTACTGGACAAATTAATGGCAGTGGGAAATCACTTCGCAACGAAATCCATTTCCTTAAATTTGAATTTGTAGTAGATGATTTTTATCATTTAGAATCCGGACGGAGAACTTTACTGATATATCAAAGACGGAATAACAAACAGGAAAGGTTAAGCATTCAAAACAAAGATAATTTATTGCACTTGCATGGAAAAATATCATTGAAATTATTTTATTTTATTTTTCATACATTTTCTCCCTTTTTCTGGTTTAACCTCCCTAAAATCAGCACAATGGTAGTAAATTTGAGCGTTCACTACTTTGGCGTAAATATTAAAAAAAAAATTCCCAACATTTCTCTTCTTGCGAAATTAAGGGAAATTCAGTGAATTCCAAAGAGGCGAAATTTGAGTGTTTTTTTTATTCATAAACATTATCCCTCTTGTGCATTTTTGAATAGCAGCACGCGATTCTTGAAGCTATCATCCTTCTACACATTTGGTGTCATCATCGTAATGTAAGGAAACGATGCCCATAGCTCGACCTTCCTGCAAAATCTTGGAATTTCAAGCAGATTTATCCATGAACGCAAACTTTAATCTTCCGGGGACACTTCCTCATGACATGGTTAACATCTGAGCACATCGCACAAAATGGTTTAGAAGATATTTTTATTTATGCGACTGTCGTACCTGACCACGCTAAATTTTCAAAATGTTTGTGAAAGTTTTGGAGGAGAAGAACGCAGTGAGAGTGGTAATGCTGCAGCAAGGGACCCGACAGAACGTGGAACATTGCAAACAGAAGCGGAAAGAGCAGACCCGCCTCTTTCGGGAGAAAAAGCGCCGCCTGGAAGAAGCGGAGTGCGAGAAAATGGAACTGCTGTGCCGTTCCCAAGAAACACAGAAGTTCTATCAGAACCAGAAGCTCAACGCATCCAGCAACGGCTTCGTGCCGCGAGCCGAAATATGCAGAGATAAAAATGGAGGCCTCTTGACGGACGGACGTGAGGTGATCGAAAGGTGGAAGCAGCACTTCGATCAGCACCTGAACGGCGTGGAGAACGTAGGCACGGGAGCCCACGGCAACGAAAGAAACGACGACGCCAGTGCAGCGGAGGACGGAAATGAACCAACTCCCACGCTGAGGGAAGTTAAGGATGCCATTCACCAGCTCAAAACCAACAAAGCAGCTGGTAAGGATGGTATCGCAACTGAACTCATCAAGATGGGCCCAGAAAAGTTGGTCACCTGTCTACATCGGCTGATAGTCAGGATCGGGGAAACCGAACAGCTACCGGAGGAGTGGAAGGAAGGGTTAATCTGCCCCATTCACATGAAAGGCGACCATTTGGAATGTGAGAACTTCAGAGCGATCACCGTTTTGAATGCTGCCCACAAAGTGCTATCCCAGATCATCTCGGTCGTCTGTCACCAGCTTCATCGACGGCCGGTCGACAACGGACCAGATCTTCACCGTACGGCAAATCCTCCAGAAACGCCGTGAATGCCAGGTCCCAACGCATAACCTGTTCATTAACTTCAAAGCGGCATACGACAGTATCGACCGCGCAGAGCTGTGGAGAATTATGGACGAAAACGGCATTCCTGGGAAGCTAACTAAATTGATTAAAGCAACGATGGACGGTGTGCAAAACTGCGTAAGGGTTTCGGGTGAACTATCCAGTTCATTCGAATCTCGCCGGGGACTGACGGACTCCCATGCTCATCGCTCTGGAAGGTGTGATGCGACGAGCCGGGGAACGATTTTCACGAAATCCGATCAATCCGTGTGCATTGCGGACGACATGGACATTATCGCCAGAACATTTGGAACGGTGGCAGAGCTGTACAGCCACCTGAAACGCGAAGCAGCAAAGATTACGATAGATGGGGATACTTGGTGGAGGAGTGGTGGAAGATTTCTTCTACCACGGATCCTTACTGACGACTGACAACAACGTGAGCCGTGAAATTCGGAGGCGCATCATCAGCGGAAGTCGGACCTACTACGGGCTCCAGAAGAAACTGCGTACAAAAAGGATCCACCCACGCACCAAATGCACCATGTACAAAACGCTAATAAGACCGGTGGTCCTCTACGGGCACGAGACATGGACCATGCTCGAGGAGAACCTGCAAGCACTTGCACGCACAGAAATTTGGTTGAGTCGATTCAACAAAATGAATTGTTGAATTCAAACCCTTCGGTTTGTTGAACCGTTTATCAGGTTTTGTCGTACCAACAATCAGTTTTTGTTGCAATGACAAATATATTGGACGATTCAATAATCATGTTGTTGGTTAAGTGATTTTTTAAATAAGTGTGTTTAAAAATTAACAGTGTATTGTATTGCCGGAGTAAACAAGAAACAATGTCCGAATGTAATCGTGACTTACTGCGAAATTTAAGAAAATAAACGAAATATGTGCGAATGTCCCACTGTAAGTAAACTGGTTTTTAACTGGTTTCAAAGAAATTTAATCTATATAATACAATTTATATTTCGTAGAAAATGGTTGCGCACTGCTTTACGGACTTACGGCGAAAATAAAATTGAACCCGGTTCCACTTTCAGAGGATGAAAATCAGCAGAATTCCACATGGTAATTACCGTAGCTACGTTATTTCAATATAATATCTATATAATCTATTTCCCGCTTTCAGTTTCGAATCCTGTCAGGAATTCATATTCCATCCAGTCTTCCCAACATAACCTAGTGTGGATGCCGCCTTCAACGCAGCTGTTGACGGTAATTCAACGGGGAAGAAACTGGCGAATTTTTATGCGTATTCTAAATCAATGTGAAACGTGTCTCAGGAGATTATGTTATGCATATGATGAAAAGCTCGGTAAATAAATGCTAAAAATATAGTTTTATTCGTTGTTATAAACAAAAAAAGCAAAGAAAAACCTAAGCTGCAAATGTCAAAATAACAAACATGTTTGTCAGAAGATGGTTATATTAACAAGCAGATTTGTCGATCGAACAATTTGTTTGTAAAGATAACAATCATGTTCAAAAATGACAGCTACAATCATAATTGTAGATGCAACAAACATTTTGGGTTGAATTCAACAAAAATGTTTGTTAGCCCTCAGATGACAATCAGGTTTGTCAAGTTTGACCCAACATTTTGCTGAACGAACAATCAATTTTTCTGCGTGTGGAGTTTTCGAGCGTCGCGTGCTAAGGACGATCTTCGGCGGTGTGCAGGAGAACGGTGTGTGACGGAGAAGGATGAACCACGAGCTCGCTGCACTTTACGGCGAACCCAGCATCCAGAAGGTGGCCAAAGCCGGAAGGATACGGTAGGCAGGGCATGTTGCAAGAATGCTGGACAACAACCCTGCAAAGCTGGTGTTTGCAACTCATCCGGTTGGCACAAGTAGGCGTGGAGCGCAGAGAGCATGATGGGCGGACCAGGTGTAGCGTGACCGAGCGAGCATTGGGCGCGACCGAGGATGGAGAACGGCAGCCACAAACCGAGTATTGTGGCGTACTATTGTTGATTATGTCTTGTCTTAAATGTGATGTTGAGCAAATAAAGCCTTTTCAATCGTTCATGCGTGCAAGTAAAATACCACAGGCTGCTTTATCTGGATAATATCGCTGTGTGATAGATCGTTACACGCGTGAGTGAGGGAAAAATGTGATGCCTGCTTTTAATTAATAACTGTAGAAAAGCTCAAAGAACATTAAGTTGAAGCGTGGTAAGCAAAGTCTCAGAGGGGACAGAAAGCCATAAAGAAGAAGAAGAATTTTCCTCAACTTGAGAGCCCAGGACTTCTCGACAACTTCGCTTGAAGATTCAAACTTTCTAGGACATCAGATTAATCAGCTCTGACGTATCAAAAAGTTCGTTACAGTGAAATTGAGCAACAAATTTCACAACATAAGCACCTTGAGGCATTATGGTGGCGGTACTGTGAAAACTTGCTTTTCAAATGATGAACAGATACACACACTCAATTTCGATTTCTTTGTTCGGTAATTTATTTTACGGGTTTTGAACCGTAAATTGTAAAAGTTACTGAGTTTTCAGTATTTTCGTACAGCGTAAATGATGTTCAGTAATATTTTTTGACATTTTACTGATCACGGTTATAGTTTGTGCCGAGTGTTCAGCAAAGTTGAAGATTTACTGAGTTCAGTCAAATGAGTTCAGTCAAATGTCAAAAAACTGTACTGACTTTTCAGCATCGGTTCGTTTTTACTGAGCTTTCGTTAAAGTAAAATGTAAACATTAATCCGCGCGTGCTTCTAGCTGTCAAAAATAGAAAAAAAGCTTTGGTCAACAGAGCTATCGCCGTAAAACTGTTGTCATCATGATGTTATACATTTTTAACACCAATTCCTGTGCCGTTGCCGCTTGTTTGGTAAGTATTCGAAAATCCTCGGCACCAGAGAACTGGAATGGCCTCCTGTTCTGGACAATCCTTCAGTGACTCCGTTTGTGCTACATTAGATTGGCCGCATCTCCAAATAGAGCAACACTCGATCATCGACTGGATACTCCCGCGCATCGAGCTTTGCCCTGAGGTCATTCCAGTTCTGCCTGAGATGTCGTAGATTTTCAATACTTCCAAAAGCGGTCGGCAGCCGGCAGGTGCACATGAATCGGAGGCATCCATGTAATATGGACGGATTCGAAATGCATCGAAAGTGGGACAGGCCGAGAGAGGAACACAATATTTTTTGGAACTGAAAAACTCAGCAAGACCAATCCAATTAAATTTTAGATTACCGAAAAAGACAGTAACATGTATACCAGCTATTACTGACTAAATCAGTATTTGTTTGACAGATCGAAATGTTGTGTGTTACCGACTTTTCGGTACTCACAACCGTTTACCGACTTAATTCTGCTGTTCAAAAACCCAGTAAAATTTTACCGACTTCGGTAATCAAATCTGAGTGTGAGTCAAATACATGAAAGGAAAACACACACACTGCCATTATGCAGCTTTTCATTAAAGTATTAATTATTCAGCCATTCCATAGAAAAACGATATACTGCATCTTCAATTGTCGTGAAACTTGGTGGGCTTGTAGTTCTTCGGAATTAATTAGACCCGTATTTTTTAATTTCGCCATTAGGGTGACCAATTTTCATATAGGGTGGTCCAACAAATTAAGGTTTTCAAAACTAAAAATTTTCAAAAAATCGTAACTTTTGAACCAGTTGACCGATTTTAAACTTCTTTTTTTTTGTTTGAAAGCTATTGAATTGTAATTTTCAGGAAAAATACGTTAAATGGGCTGAAATGTGAAGAGTACTATAAAATATGCAAATATATTAGTTTTTTTTTAGGGCCCATATAGCCGAGGCGGTAAACGCACGGGTATTCAGCATGACCATGCTGAGGGTGACGGGTTCGATTCCCGGTCGGTCCAGGATCTTTTCGTAAAGGAAATTTCCTTGACTTCCTTGGGCATAGAGTATCTTCGTGCCTGCCACACGATATACACATGCAAAATGGTCATTGGCAGAGGAAGCTCTCAGTTAATAACTGTGGAAGTGCTCATAGAACACTAAGCTGAGAAGCAGGCTTTGTCCCAGTGAGGACGTTACGCCAAGAAGAGAGAGATTAGTTTTTTTTACGTTTTCATGGTCTCGGGACCAAAAAGGTACCCTGGTTTTATATTTTTATCAGAAAATTCAGGAAATTTGGCGTAACATATAAAAAAATCAGAGATGTACCTATGTTTTTTAGTTTTTGAGATATGATATTTTGAAGTAAAAGGTCAAATTTTCCCATACAAGACACTTTTTTAAATTTGATTATATTTTGATTCCTTATAACATTATGGATACCAAAACCACCAGGAATCACTTTAAAAAGCAATACTATGTATAGTTTTATGAGAATTTGCAATTTCAAGCAATTTAAGAGTAGCTAGTACTAAAATATATGACTCTCTATGTTCATAAAATCATATCTCAAAAAAAAAACAACATACATTTCTGATTTTTTGATATGTTAGGCTAAATTTCCTGAATTTTCTGATAAAAATATAAAACCAGGGTACCTCTTTGGTCCCGAGACCATCGAAACGTGAAAAAACTAATATATTTGCATATTTTATAGTACTTTTTACATTTTAGCCCCCTTAACGTATTTTTCCTGAAAACTACAATTCAATAGCTTTCAAACAAAAAAAAAAGAAGTTTAAAATCGGTCAAATAGTTCAAAAGTTATGATTTTTGAAAATTTTTAGTTTTGAAAAACCTTGATTTTTTGGACCACCTTATATGAAAATTGGTCACCCTAATGACGAAATAAAAAAATACGGGTCTAATTATTTCCGAAGAACTACAAGCCCACCAAGCTTCACGACAATCGGAGATGCACTATTAGCGTGGGACACAAAAATACATTTTACTCCTGTACACTTTTTGAGTTCCATTCTGGCCCCTTATCAACTGTGCAAAATTTCAGCTCGATCGGAGTAACTATATTTTAGCGCCAGCCGTTTGAAGTTTTCATACGATTTACTATGGGGAAAATCACTTTTTCAAAGAAAAATCGCTACAGGTTGCCCCTTAATCCCTAAAAATATATCGATGAATGATTTCTGTTGGAAATTTTACGAGGAACAAACCTTCTGAAGACCGCAAAGCGATCTAAGGCATGTGGAAAAAGTTATTGACTGAAAACCGAATGGCATGATAAAGCTGTTTAACATGTAAGGAATAACAATAAATAATAAAATCTCGTCATTTTATCGATCGGGAAAGGCTTAATAACTTTTTCCACGAATGTCGCATCGCTTTGCGGTCTTCGGAGGTCTGATTCCTCGTGAAGTTATCTACAGTAATCATTCAACGAACTATTTTTAGGGATCAATGGGTGACCTCAATCGATTTTTATTTGAAGAAGTAAATTTTCCCCATAGTAAATCGTATGAAAAACTAAGAATGGCGGGCGCTAAAATATAGTTTCTTCGATCGATCTGAAATTTTGCACAGTTGATATGGGACCAAAATGGAACTCAAAAAGTATACAGGAGTTGGAGTTTTTCCATTTTTTATATTTTCCCATATAAACCGTGTACCACGCTAATGCACTATATCGTTTTTCTATGGAATGGCTGTTATTTCTAGAACGTGGTTTTGCGTATACATGTTCACAAGTACAGGTATGCCTCTATTACGAATCCTATAATAAACTCAATTGTCATGATTGCTGAGCATGTCGGCCTTCCCTAATAAAAAAAGTATTTGAATGTTATTTGGTAAGCCAAGAAAAGCACTCGAGGATTGGGAAACATCTCTGTTTTGAGGAAAAAGTACAGAAACTAAATTATTTTAGAATTAATGTTTACAAGCTCATAATTAAATAGTAGTTCACCTTAGCCAAAGAATAAAAACAAGTTAACTCTGTTAAAAACCTCATAATAGCATTGAAATTGTGGGTATGAGCCTACATTAAACCATTGTCTTGAAGAACACAATAACGAGAACAAAATTCAAAACAGAATTCAGTTGGGCAATAAGGACTGTTCAATTGATAAAACGGACAACTTAACAAGGCTATAAAAAGAAGACGCGTTGTTCAAATATAACCACCCTTGATGCGTTGTTCAGTACATCATCTTTCATTATAGTAATCATTTTTGAATCGAATAAAAATAGTTTTATTTTATAGAAAATCGACCAGGTGTTAAATGAGGTGAATTTTTCGATTGCTGAAAATTGAAAATATATATAAAATTACTGTTCACATATGGTATATCGTTTTTAATACCAGAAAAGTATGTGCCATGCTGCAGCAGTATGCAAAATTCAAACTCAATTGGAAAATGAAGTGTTGAGATATTAAAGTCTCAAGTGAGATTCGATTTTTTGAATAAAATTCAATTGTAAAGAAATAAATGGCATGAAAATATTAAATAATCCAGTTTAATTTTATGCATCCAGTCGCAAGTGGGAATGATGTGGTTTTAAATGCAGAAAACTGCTTCTTAATAGCATTGCTGGTTTGGTTACTGTGCGTTATTAAAGACACAGTAATCAAAACAGTTTCGTTCTTTGAAGGTTCTCCCAAATAAAAAATGCAACCTAATGCAAATTTTGCATAACAATGATATTGAAAATAAAAACTTTGCATCCGATTATTATTAAATAAGGTGTACCATAACATGGGACCAACTTTGTTGAAACAATAATAACAAGGTTTGCTAGTGTCGAAAATCTGCATCAATGCAGCAAAAAGTATGACATTTTTTGATATGACTATCTTTATTGATTAAATTTTTGATGAAAAAGGCTATTTAAAGTAATTTTTTCTTCTGTATCATTCAGAGAGCAATATTCTACTACTCTGGACAAATTTTCAGCCGAATCCGTGATGCTATTGCAACACAGGACTTAAATGAACATTTTTTAATAATTTCTATGAAAACAAGCCAACTCACTATATCAAGCTGGAGAATGCTTGGTGCATTATTACTGAACAACTATTGAGATTTACCTTTAGCAGGATAGTATAAGATTCCAATACATTAAAAACTTCATGAAAATGTGTATGTTAAGTATGTGGGAAGTTATGTCGAATTTTGAGAAATGGGTTTTCATTGGTGTTTTACGAAAACCACTTCAGTTACACAATAAAGAACATTTTGCTTAATGTTATATTTTTCCTACATTTGAGAATATCTATAGAAAGTTATGCAAAAAACTGATAATGATTTTATTGAAAAATAAAAAAGATATCGCACAAGAAAGTTGTTCGTTTTATAAATTGAACAGTCCTTATTCGATCAAGGGCAACTTCACGGTACTAAACATAGTTTCAGGATTAATCCACGATATTTGACATAGCTGTTGGACCTAAACTTAAGTTTGACTTTGAATTTAATAGCAATATGTTGCTTATTACTTATGCCACCATTTTTAACAAATAACTGATATTGCTTCGGAATGTTGGCTTTGCAGTCTTTTGGGGAATCGAAAACACTAGTTTATGATTTTTCCCGACGTTTCGGTCCGTATGGGACCTTTTTCAAGGGTTCAATCGGTCAAGGTTTCCTAGTCAAGATGGCTTTGCTAAACTCAAAAATGTCATGCGGAAGTTTTGGTATAGATTGAGTCCGTTCGGTTTTCAACCGTCGTGATGCGGACAATCTCCTACCTATCGGGCGGTCTAGAATTCGGTCCCTGTTTTTGGAATCTTCCACCAAAAGCACATTCCACATTCCCTTCGAAGACCGCAAATCGATCTAAGGCATGTGGAAAAAGTTATTGACTGAAAACCGAATGACATGCAAACGCTGTTTAACATGTAAGGAATAACAATAAATAATAAAATCTCGTCATTTTATCGATCGGGTGAGGCCTAATAACTTTTTCCACGAACGTAGGTCTAATTCCTAGTGAAGTTTTCTACAGAAATCATTCATCGACTTATTTTTAGGGATCTAGGGGTGACTCCTAGCGATTTTTCTTTGCAGGAGTAAAATCTCCCCATAGTAAATCGTATGAAAAACTAAGAATGGCGGGCGCTAAAATATAGTTATTCCGATCGATCTGAAATTTTGCACAGTTGATTTGGGACCAAAGTGGAACTCAAAAAGTATGCAGGAGCTTGAGTTTTTTTTCATTTTTTGTATTTTCCCATATTGTAACGTTTTGACGTTTTTCATCTTTTTAAGTAAAATAAAGTTTGAATTCAGTTCGATAAACTTGGATAAATATGTTTTTTTTTCAATATTTAAGATTTCTAATCAAAAATTCTTTTCTTTAAATTATTACTTTTCAAGTTAATTTGTAGCTTTTGACGTTTTTATCTTTTTAAGTAAAATCTTATTTAAATTAGATTCGTTGAATTTGTCTTTGAGTTTGAACCGTTTCCTATGATAGAGATTATCCGTTTCATGTAAGGTTTGTGTCTAGGCTAAGCTAATGACGATTCATGTTACGTATCTTATAGGACTTATTCGATGGCGTTAAATAGTTTTTACGCCATGTGCGAATTAAATTTGGCGCACTTGTATATAATAGTTTGTAAATTGAATAGACGACTGCTTCAATAGCAGGAAATTTACTTGACTAGACATTTCGTCTGACTCCATCGACTTGATAGTTGAGTCGGCTGGAGAACAGAAGCGAGCTTCGGCGACCTTCTGCCAGTTTTAAGTTTTGTTAAGTGACTTAAATTATGGTTTTTGTCGCCAGGGGCAGACGCTCTGTTCCCTGTGCGTTTAATTGTTGTTAAAAAAGTCATTTTCGCTGTTCCTCGCCCGCCAAAACTGGCAGCCAAACGGAGCAGGGATCACGTCCGGCCTACTCGCGTACGTTTTAAGTACGAACGGTCAGAGTACCGGACCGCCGACGCTCCCCCTCCGCACCTTTAATCCGGCGAACGATAAGGAGAGCGCGACGTCGACGATTGGCCACGAAAGGCACCGACGACAAACAAAGCCTGCGCAGGTACGTCAATCATGGCCATGATCACACACACACATACACACACACACACACACTTGACGAGTATTTTTGTGAAAATAATATACATTTAGAATGAATTCAATTGCTTTGTTTTTCTTGTTTGTATTGTGTTATTTGTTACTTCTATTTTTGTTCAAAGAACCGTTAAATAAATTCATTTCGGCGACATTTATTAGTTTTGTTGTTTTCAACTCCGTTTTGTTATGTAAGTTTCCGTTATTGTTCAGTTCCTTCGTTTTGTATAGTAGATTTGATGCGTTTAGGGATTTCATTTCAGCTATCGGCCGTTCGAGAAAGCCCTGGAGATGAGAGTCGTCACTTTAGTCGGGCAAACTTGAATTTGAACCGGTGGTCTCTCGTTAGCGAGAGTGGCGCAAAAGCCACCGCGTTTTATAATCTTTCGAGCTAATTCTGCGAACGGTTACAATATTAACCGTGTACCAGGCTAATGTATACGCAAAACCACGTTCTTGAAATAAATAATTAGTAATACTTTAGTGAAAAGCTACATAATGGCAGTGTGTATGTTTTACTTTCATGTATTTGACTATGTATCTGTTCATCATTTGAAAAACAAGTCTTCACAGTATCGCCATCATAATGCCTCAAGGTGCTTAGCATTAAATATTCTTCATGTATTATTATAAAAAATATAGATATTTTGTTGAACTTTTGCTACTAAGAATGTTACTAATTCTTTCCCTTCCCCGGTAGACCGTAAGAACGTGGTCGGCACCGTTATTGACCCAATAAAGTTTGAGATTTCGAAACGTGTACATTGAGGATGTTGGAAAATCCCAAGCCCCAAGGCTATTGGTTCTCTGTGCAATTTCGCTAGCTCTGGTCAATCACGGAATAGCAACTACGAAGTGTACGGTCACCAATGCTCATGTTCATATGAAATATGAACTTTGGAGGTGATCTGGATCATGAGATAAAATATTTAAAAAAAAACTAATATAATCGAGTGAAAGAGGGATTGCGTACCTATTTTTCCACGATTTGATAGCTAATCAGCTTAACCCGTACCTACCCTACCCCGTAACGTGGGTATATCACCTTAGAATGGTGCGTTGCGGTGTAAGATCTACCAAATCAAATTTTGATCTTGATATTTACCGTATTTTTAAATATTCCAAGATCAAAGTTTGATGCTCTTTCCCTTGTGTTTTGTAGTATTTGTGTTTCAATGTACTGCTAATTAACATTTTATTTCAGCAGGATTCAGGTAAATGTATCGTACGATATAAATATTTTTTTAAAAATTTGTAACTGTGGCGAGCGTATCACTAATGTAGCTTATTTGACGTACGATGTTAATATTATTTTATATTTCAGATTATCAACCGAAGAATCTAGTAATTCAACCAAATGCCAACAAGATGACGGATGAATTGGGCAGACAACTGATTCGAAGCAGTCTAACAATGGTGTGCCTGAACGTTAACCAAGCGTATCCTTTGGAGTTTACCCTTCCACTAACAACACCCAAATTCCCGTGACACCTAGGCCTGAGAGATCGTAGAGTTGTCTACATTTTTCATAGGTGTCCAAAACTAACCATCCTTTCCCATTCCTCAGCAGTCGCAAGGACGTGGCCAGGACAGTGCTCGACCATTGGAGGATTGCGTCAGTCTTGTCTAAGAGTCAGAGATTAGTCCCAAATCTTTGTGCTTTGGTTCGGACGGGAAGGAGGCAACCCTCATAACAGCGGTCTAGGACTGTACCACCTACGAATTTGTGCGACTCGCTTAATGCTAATGCTAATGCTAATTTGATAGCTAATCAGCTTAATGTACAAATTTTATGAAGACATAAACATACTTGGTGGTTCATATATTGAAGCATGTCAAAAATTGTGTTTTTGTTTTTCAGGCATAATTATGATATCGATTAGCTACACATTAAGGGCCCATATAGCCGAGGCGGTAAACGCACGGGTATTCAGCATGACCATGCTGAGGGTGACGGGTTCGATTCCCGGTCGGTCCAGGATCTTTTCGTAAAGGAATTTTCCTTGACTTCCTTGGGCATAGAGTATCTTCGTGCCTGCCACACGATATACGCATGCAAAATGGTCATTGGCAGAGGAAGCTCTCAGTTAATAACTGTGGAAGTGCTCATAGAACACTTCATAGAACAGCTGAGAAGCAGGCTTTGTCCCAATGAGGACGTTACGCCAAGAAGAGAGAGAGAGACTAGTAAAAAATGCATATTTAGGTAATTACTAGCTAAGTATGACCAGAACTGATGCATTTTACCCTATAACTTAAAAAAAAATAAATCAAGAATATTTCTAAGTTGGCTATGTTTTGAATAATATAATAATATTGTATTTTTCGGCAATTATTTCCACCATTGTAAATTCTTATGGATTTTATGCGGGAAAATGTTTTCATTTCTTCGGCAATCAGTAATTTCCATAAAAAATCCCTTAACGAATTCCTTAGGCATTTTTTTAGAATTATTTTGGCAGTTGCTTTGTGGATTTCTCTAGAAATTTATTTGAAACTAGCTGTACCCGGCAAACTTTGTCTTGCCTACTGCGTTTTTGACGTTTCAAGTTTTTATCCAAAACCAAGTCCCCGGTCACAAACTGTATGGAAGATCAATTTTCGAAAACTCTCAATTCTTCCATGTTTTTTGCCTCATAAACCTTCCTTGGGTGAATACTAACAGAACAAAACTAAGACGACCAAAATCGGACCTTCCGTTCGCAAGTTATGCGCGGTCCCACGTATGCCACTGCATTTTTATATACCGTCGATGGGGGTGACAATGGGTCTGGGGGGTGAGATTGGGTCAAAACGGAGAAACATAAAATTTGAAATAGCTCATCAATAATCGCTAATTTATATTGAAAACTTTATATTATTTCAAACAGAAGATGTTTTACACGTCATGATGCAGAATAAGATGTTTATGAATAATCGTTTTTTTTTTGTTAAATTTGTGGTCAAACTTATATGATGAAACTACTAGTAAATTTTTTTTTTTTTTTACTTATTCGTTTATTTGGAAGGCTCGGGCGCCACATGAGCATAACTGAGCCGAAATCTTTTGTTTTTTTTTTGTTTTTTTTTTACAATGATTTTACATTTTACAATTTATTACTGCCTTAAGCTATGTTAGTTTGGGAAGCCGAAGTACTCGCGGCTGTTTCGAGGTTAAGGATTGAGAAAAAAAAATAAAATTGGGAAGGAGGGATTTATGGGTTTAAAACTAAATTATTTGCTAACTTATACTAAAACATTGATGGGACAAATTGTCCATATCTGTAACGGAACCAAAAAAAAAAGGACTTTATCGGTAGAAAACGACAAGAAGAGGACAAACGGAAGGGGGGTGACGACAGACAGGGGCGAACAACAAAACCAAAAGGCGGACAACGAAAACAAGGAACGTACTACATCAAACTCTGACATCAACACGTTTCAAAAACTGGTAAATCAGGTACATGTATTCCAAATCAAGTCCTGCCAACACTTCTCTAACGGGTTTCTGTTGTTTTCCTCGGACCCGGAGAATTTCATGCAGCTCAGATCTGACCTCACGATACTCATTGCATCCCCACACGACATGTTCGATATCCTGGTAAGCTACGCTACAGACACAGAGATTGCTTTCTGAGAGCCCAATACGGAAGGTATGTGCATTCAACAAATAGTGGTTGGACATCAACCGACACATTACACGAATGAAATCGCGGCCTAAATCCAACCCTTTGAACCATGGCTTCTTCGATACCTGTGGAATGATGGAGTGCAACCATCTACCCATCTCTCCATCTCTCCATTTGTGTTGCCAGCTGATCAAGGTCTCCTGACGGGCCAATGCAAAAAATTCGTCGAAGGCGATTTGACGCTCGTAAATATCGCCTCCGCTAGCGCCCACCTTAGCCAGAGAGTCCGCTTTCTCATTGCCCGGAATTGAGCAATGTGAAGGGACCCAAGCTATGGTGATGATGTATGAGCGTTTGGACAAAGCACTCAAGACTTGGCGTATTCCATTCAGGAAGTACGCTGAGTGCTTCATCGGTTTCATTGACCGAACAGCCTCCAGAGAGCTTAGACTGTCGGTAAAAATGAAGTAGTGCTCAGGTGGAAGAGTGCGAATGTACTCTAAGGTGTAGTATATAGCCGCTAGCTCAGCAATGTATACCGAACATGGCTTTTGAAGCATGTAGGTGGCGCTATAAAATTCGTTGTAGACACCGAAACCACTCGAATCATCGGTTTTCGAACCGTCTGTGAAGAACTGTCTGTCCCCGCTAACATGCCCGAACTTACTTGCAAAGATCTGTGGAATACCTACGGAACGAAAAGATTCCGGAATACCGGTGATCTCATCCTTCATAGAGAGATCAAAATCCACTGAGGAACTGTCGAAGTTTGAGAAGTTGTCACGATTGGTGTTAACCGGAGATGGGCTTACCTCCAGCGTCATGTACCAGTAGTACACACTCATAAAACGAGTTTGAGGGTTCTGTTCGAGCAGCTTTTCGAAATTTTCTATGACCAATGGATTCACAACCTCGCATCGGATGAGGAACCGGAACGATAACTCCGCAAAGCGGTCTGTCAGAGGCTGTACACCAGCGAGTACCTCTAAACTCATAGTGTGAGTTGAGTTCATGCAACCTAACGCGATCCGAAGACAACGGTACTGAACCCGTTGAAGCTTCAGCAAGTGTGTTTTCGCCGCGGATTGAAAACAGAAGCTACCGTATTCTAAAACCGACAGAATGGTTGTTTGGTACAGCCTGATCAGATCTTCCGGATGTGCTCCCCACCATGTTCCGGTAATAGTTCGCATAAAGTTGATTCGCTTTTGGCATTTCTGTATCAGATACACAATGTGCTTCCCCCAGGTGCATTTGGAGTCGAACCAGACGCCGAGATATTGAGAAGACATGCTATGAGTGATTGTCTTACCCATCAGATGGAGCGGAAACTTTGCCGGTTTGTGTTTTTTAGAAAAGACAACCATCTCAGTTTTCTCCGGAGAGAATTCGATACCCAGCTTGAGAGCCCAAGTAGACAAATTGTCCAAAGTATCCTGTAGTGGTCCTTGCAGATCGACTGCTATTGATCCCGTTATAGAAACAACACAGTCATCCGCAAGCTGTCTTAACGTGCAATTTTCCATGAGACAATCATCTATGTCTCTAACATAAAAATTGTAAAGAAGGGGGCTTAGACATGAACCCTGGGGGAGACCCATGTAGCTAATTCGTGAAACTGTCAAGTCGCCATGAGTAAAACTCATCTGCTTCTCAAACAGCAAATTATACAAAAAGTTGTTCAAAATTGGTGAAAGGCCACTTCCGTGTAGTTTGTCGGAGAGAACATCGACACAAACTGAATCAAAAGCTCCCTTAATATCCAAAAACACTGAGCCCATTTGCTGCTTTTGAGCAAAGGCAAGCTGAATTTCTGAAGAAAGTAACGCAAGACAGTCGTTCGTTCCTTTGCCTCTGCGGAAACCAAATTGTGTATCAGACAACATGCCATTCGATTCAACCCATTTGTCCAGTCGAAAGAGAATCATCTTCTCTAACAACTTCCGCAGACAAGACAACATCGCGATTGGACGGTACGAATTATGATCCGACGCGGGTTTCCCGGGTTTTTGAATAGCTATCACTCTCACTTGCCTCCAATCATCCGGAATGATGTTGTTATCCAGGAACTGATTGAACAAGTTCAACAAGCGCCTCTTAGCGACGTCGGGGAGGTTTTTAAGCAAGTTGAACTTAATTCGATCCATTCCTGGAGCGGAATTGTTACATGAAAGAAGAGCAAGTGAGAATTCAACCATCGAAAACGGCCTATCCATGTCGTCCCTATCCTCGGAAACATCACGAATTATTCGCTCCACGGGTACGGAATCTGGACAAACTTTTTTTGCGAACTTGAGAATCCACCGAGGAGAGCTTTCTCGATCCTCGTTTACCGACGACGCGTTACGCATTCTTCTCCCGACGTTCCAAAGAGTTCTCATTGATGTCTCGCGCGATAAACCCTCGACGAACCGACGCCAGTAACCGCTTTTCTTCGCCTTGATCAAGTTCTTGAACTTGCTTTCAAGGGAAACGTACCGCTTAAAGTTTTCAACCGAACCGCGTTTCCGAAACTCTTTGAACGCAGCGGATTTCTCGCGATAGATTTCTGTACACTCGCTATCCCACCACGGATTGGGGGGTTTCCTGCGAGCCGAAGGACCTGGAACTGGCCGACGTTGTGCCTGCAGCGCGCTACTGATGATCAGTTCTGATAGAAACTGATACTCTTCCCGCGGTGGAAGAATTTCTACCGATTGCTCACCGTCTATAATTGCTTCCGCGTACTTTCCCCAGTCAATGTGTTTCGTGAGGTCGTAGGAAATGTCAATAGATGGAGGCTGACGTGAACCATTGGAAATAGAAACAACGATCGGAAGGTGATCACTACCATGGGGATCCTGGATAACCTTCCATGTACACTCCAGCGATAGTGAGCTCGAACAGATTGAGAGGTCTAATCGGCTGTCTCTAGGACTGCCATCTTTAGCTGGAGGTGCCACTCGCGTAACTTCTCCGGTGTTCAAAATTGTCATGTTGAAGTCGTCGCAGAGGTCATATATCAAAGTTGAACGGCTGTCATCGTACAGTTCCCCCCAGCCTGTACCATGGGAGTTGAAATCTCCCATGAGCAGCCGAGGCTCGGGCATAACCGAGCAGATGTGGGCGAGATCCCTGCGAGATATCACAGTTCTCGGAGGAAGATATATGGAGGCAACACTGAGGGTTTTACCTCGGATTGTCACCTCACATGCGACGGCTTCGATGCCTGTCATCGGTTGAAAATCGACTCTGTAAAATGAGTGCTGCTTTTTGATCCCTAAAAGCACCCCTCCGTACGAGTCGGACCGATCAAGACGGATAATGTTGAAATCGGAAAAAGGTAAGGTTACATCGGGTGTCAGCCATGTTTCGGATAGCGCAAAAACATCGCATTGTAAATTGTTAATTAAAAATTTGAAAGAGTCTAATTTTGGTACGATACTACGACAGTTCCAGTGTAGCACAGAAATCATATCTTCGACCTCGGTGGTTAAATTAGCCATCGAAAGATACGAATGTCGCAAGGAGGGGCATTTTAGAAGCCAACTGCTTCAAAAGAGGAGACACACAAGGAAGAAGTGCTATGACAATGCTCTTCACTGAGTCAGAAGCATTAAAGAAGTTAAGGACGATGTCTACGATGCCAGAAAGCGTAAACATCGGAGCACCAAGAGGTTGTTCCTGGTTCTCCGAATGCTGTCCCTCTGGCTGAGAAGTCGAAAAAATTGGGACATCTGGGATTTTTGATGTTCCCGGGAGCGAAGGAAAGTCTCGTTCATCTTGGATTTTGAATCCAGGAGGTGAACGTTTGTTACCTTTTTTAACACTCTTAGAATTTGTCACGGTGGGTTGGGGGTCACTGCTAGGCAGATTCCGAGGTTTTTTGGTGGGTCTCTGGAGCCTCACCCGTTTCCTCGTTTCACCCTTAAAAACAAAGGGAACCCCGTCCCCGACCTCAGAGTCAGAGCCCTGATCATCGAGAGACAAAGACGAGTAGATGTTGCGTGATTCAACGACCGGAGCAGCTTTTCTCAGCATTTCGGCGTAGCTTCGCCTTGAACGCTGCTGCAACGATCGTTTTTGATGTTGTTTTCGCTGTATGTACTTCGGGCAAACATTGAGATCGTGTGGACGGTCGCTACCACAATAAACACACTTGGGCGGCGTTTTACACGCACCGTCCACATGTCTCTCCCCGCATGTTGCACAGCGAGGTTTATTGCTGCAGTACTGGGCGGTGTGGCCCAGCTGCTTGCAATTGATGCAATTCATTACCTTCGGTACATACAGCCTCACAGGTAGCCGAAGTTTGCCAATCACCAGCAGATCTGGTAATGCAGATCCGGAGAAGGTCACAGAAAATTCTTCAGATGGTGTGTAAACCTTCTTCTCGCCCTCCTGGGATACCGAATGCAGTTGCCGGCAATCCAGTATCTGGACAGGAGGTAGAGAAGGGTTATGGAAACGACCACAGCCTTGCATGATCGTTTCGCAGGTCAAAGATGCGTCGGCGACCTTCCCCGAAATCTCAATTGACGCGCTCGGAAGGTAGACAAAATACTCAAGAGTAAACAACTCGCAGGCCACAATCTCATTAGCGTGTTTTCGGTCGCCTACTGTCACCCGAAGCTTAGCTGTACCGACCATGTCAATGGAGACAACGGAAGAATACCGCTTAGTCAGATCCTTGCTGATTTGAACGGTGTTCAAACGTTTGCCTTTGGGTCGGAAGAAAACAACATATGGCCCGCCAAAGTCGGGAGGGTAGGCCTTGAGGCGGGGGGACGTCGAAACAGATTTACTGTTGGTGTCCATTGGAGAAGCACCAGGGTGAAGGGGGGCAAACGGGTTAGCATTTAAATCGCCTTGTTGGCTCGAGCAATCCGATGCCAATAACAAAGCTTCGTTGATGCGGTACGACGTACCCCCGCCATCGTCATCATCGCCCATTGTGGCAGCTAACTACCACCACGGGGCACTCAAAAATCTTAAACTAACACTTATCACGGGGACGAAATAATAAAAAAAAAACAAGGGACAAAATTAACTGTACAGGGAAAGTGAGGGAAAAAAAAAGAGAAAAAAAAAAACTGCTTATATACCAAATTAAATCTAATCAAAGAGTCAGTGGAGAGGGGGGAACAACGAGGGGTAACTTTGAATACTTAGCTTTGTGCTCTGTTTTGCCACAGGCTCGACGACGACAGGTCCAAGCGATGGGATCGCCCGCACTGGGAGGAGGCGAGCGGTGTGCGGCGGTTGAACGCTCTCTGCTCTTCTCTCGGTGGGCTGCTGCTGTCGACGACGATGAGCTTGGGTACTCACTGGAAAAAGCCGATCACGGCCGCGCGAGCGGCGCGGTGTGCGGGGGGTGCTGCGCTGCTGTGCTCGATAATCGGTCAATGCGCCACGTGATATAATGAAAACGTGAACTTTACTCAAACTAAACGAACTTTTGCGGCAAAAATTGTGGCCTCGCCAACCGCACGCGTCCCACTAGGGATAATTACTTAATAAACTTAATCACTCGGAAACACTAGCACGAAAATAGCCACCGAACTGGAGACAAACCGGACGAACGAAAAGTTGCGACTGTCTCGAACGAACGCTCGCCAAAACTACTAGTAAATCACTCTGAAAAAATTTTCCCCTTGTGATGTTTCACCCAAGTACCTAACCATAAATTTTCTTATAAGTGGTTAGCTGTAGGTATTACCTGGTTGAGGCAACGAAAAAAGCGGGCTGTCAATGCACTTTTTATTTAAAAATTCAATATTTTCAACCCTATGTCTAAATATTAAGAATGGGGGTGAGATTGGGTCAAGCAAGTTATCGACTGCACATAACCTTATCTAAAAATTCAACTTGTTATCCAGTCCCCATTTGACGTTAGAGTGGTGCTATGTTTACCGTATCTTCAAAAAAGCTCGCTTTTTTTTTCAAAAATATGTCGAAGAAGTGTCAAGCGATTGTGTTCATACGTTTAGTGCCTAAAATCATTTATAACAATAAATCCATGCATTTGGACAGCTAATCTGATCATCAGCTAATGTTTAGTGTACTGTAATATCGTAAGCTCACAAAATAAACTTGACAGCGTTTTTCTTCTCCACCCATTGTTTAAATTTTAAAGAAATATCGTGAAACTACCAGACGGTAGTAACATCCAGGAAATACCGGGGCCATAAAACCGGTAACATGACACAATTTCGAAAAACGAACGAACGTGGAAAAATATCATGTTTTTTTTCAATAAATCTTTCAATGCGCCTCTCCCTCATTGTAATTCCCCCCCTTTCTCTCATGGAGGTTGATACTTTAAAAGACAATGATTATGGTGGCTGAAAATGCTTTATTTTATCAAATTTCCATTTTTTTCGATTGTATTAGCCCTTTTAGGTGGATTAATCATCTTTTAAAATTACCTAAGTTTTTATTCGTCATGGTTACATTGTATTTTAAGTAGGTTTACTAGATATGGTCAACAAAATTAACTTGTATTCTTAGATAGGCAACTTCGAGTACTTTGACCCATTCTCACCCCCTCTAAGGGGTGAGATTGGGTCAATTTTCAATCATTTGTAGTTTAGTGGACAATTCATATAATGTGATACTTTCTTGCTAAACTATCATTACCATATAGAAGAGTATACATACCAAATAAAAAGTTATTCCGACTTCAACTGCATTTGTTATTTAACAAACACTCTTCGAGTATCCTTTTTTGTCCCATTCTCACCCCCAATGACGGTACCGTGATTTCGGGTGAAATTGATCAGTGGGGTGAAATTGATCGGCGTGAGGGCAATTTTTATAAGTCAAAAATAAAGCTTTGAACTTCAAACAATTTGTAGAAAATGATCATCATCTGGCGCAAGGGTTATTGAATGATGAATTTACATGTTTTACATATAATTGTTCACATATTTCTGTATAAAATTTAATATTTTCTGAAACTGCGTGTTTGGCGATTTTCAAAGACACTTTCAAACTGTTGTTACCGTAGCTGTATCGCACATGGAATAACTATTCGAATGAATGTTTATAGCTGCCAAGTTTTCGCTAAACCCGATTTCGTCATCAAAAGTTCTATAAATATTGTTATTTATGCATAAAATTGTACTTTTTCTAAAGTAATGACTTGTCTAGTATGGAAATTGCATACTTTTAGGCGTTTTCGCTAGATTTATTAAATTGTTAACTTAAATAATTAAAAATTTAGTAAACTTGTCTAAGTTTTACAAAGGTTTTCGCATTCGGGGGTGAATAATTCAAATGGAAAATTTATTTTCAGCACTTACAAAGACATTTCACTGACTGATCAATTTCACCCCGAAACTAAAATTTCGGATTTTTATTTTAAATTATATTTATTGCAATAAAATTATGTACAGTAAAAGTTTCAACCTCGTTGACTGATGAAACCCATGGTGGTACTTGTTTTAAAGCATTGAGTTTGACCATATCGATAACTATTCAAAAATAAGAAGCCAAAAACTGTGGAAAGTGATCAATTTCACCCGAAATCACGGTATATATATAGATTTGTTCATCATTTTCTTCTAGAATTTGTCAAAAATGTAATTTGAAATTTCGGAGCTCCTTCGTTAATTTCTTTGAGAATTTTATTGAAGAATTTCAGTGAAAGAACTAGCAAGTAAGTTACAATTTAGAAATAAAACAATGGATTTGGAGATATTAACGAAATTTTTTTATGTTTTTATTTTATTTAGTTTTTGTCATTGTGCATTCAGGCAAAAATTCCCTTGGGAATTCCTTTTGCAACGCTTTTTAGAATTTCTCCGGCATTTTTTTAGATTCATTTTGTAATTCCGATGTATTTTATTGTATTCATATTTATTCTTCCGAAGACTGATTCGCCGATTTTTTTGGAAAGTTTTTCAAAGACAATGTCAAAGAAATTCCGAACGATTCCCGAAGAATCCTAAGGCTTTGGAAGACGATGGAATTGCTGAAGGAATTTCTAAAGAAGTTTTAAAAGGATTGCCAAAGGAATTTCCGAAGCTATTTTCAAAGGAATTTTATTATAACGGCCGGAGATTATTTTCAAAGAAATTCCTGAAAAAGCAGCAATAAGACACATGGCTGAAAAATTTTCAAAGGAATTGTCGATAAAACTACTACAAAAAGCCTCGTCGCAAGTTCCAAAGAATTTCCGAAGATATTCCCAAAGAAACAACATAAGACATCACTGAGAATTCACGAAGAAACTGTCTAGAAACTTCACCGCAATCGCAGAAGGAATTGATAAATGATTTTGATAAATTCATTATGCAATGGATTTTGAAAGGTATTTCCGAAAATTTCTTAAAAAAATATATGCCGACAGAATTTTGAAAGGCATGGATGTAGAAATTCCAGAAGGATTTACAGAAACGGAATTCAAAAGAAATTGGCGAAGATTTTTTTTTGGAAGAATTTCCCAGAAGCACTTCCGAATGAATTAGGGGTAGGCGGGGCAATATGGACACCCTAAGGTTTTTGCCAACTTTACCTGGCAAGATGTCAAAAAAGTTAAGTTTTTTGATACATGTATCTTTTTAACCCTCTAATACCCAACCCCGCCTTTAGACGGGGTATAGTTTAAACATTTTTGTATTTTTTCTTGCCTGGGAAATCAAAACTTTTATATTTTTAGCTGATATTTAGGACTGTTCTGTATATCTTACGAAGGTTTTTGGTGTCTTTTAAAGCGTAATAACATTTTTCAAAAATCATTGAAAAAATGATGTTTTGGTCACCTTTTGGATGTCATTGTTTCTTTTGTATTTAATCGCAACAATTAACGTATTTTAAATTTTTCCTCAATCATTCTATTAAAGTAGAAGAGTTTAAGGGAGTTGAATACACTCTAAAATTGTTTTTTCTAAAGGTTACACAGAAAATAAAATTTGTCATGAAAAAAATTTAAAACAATGATTGTTGGCCAGGAACTGTTGTTTCGGACGATCCAATTAGCGAAACTCGTTTTTTTATGTTTGAGTTTGCTTTTAGCTGCAAATTTATTTCATTATTTAGTTTTAAGTTCAACATAGTTCGTAGGTTTCATTGATCTAGTTATTAATATGTTAGTAAATTGAATGTTAATCTAGTATAAATTTATAGAATCGTAAGTCTTACATTTGTAGTCCCTTTGCTGCTCTGTCCTGTCCAACAATTGCAATTTTATGTAATAATTATCTGTGCTGCGTAACGTGTGTGTTGTGTGCGATCAGTTTTACTTCTGTCGGTGTACCTGCGAACGTTCGGCTACGAAGTCAACGTTCTTTTCATTCGTCGTTTCTCTCCCATCAATTGACAGCACGCTCTTCTGGAGAGAATTCAGGCTAATACGGTTCCGTCCTGAACAATGATAATTTAAGAATAATCATAAAATCTCAAAATGTATTCATTTTAAAAAATTGGTATGCCAAATAGGGTTCCAGGAAAAATATAAAATTGTAGGGATGTCAAAAAATAAAAATTAGAAAAATCAAAAACCAAAATTTACAAAATCGAGAATTAAAAAGAATCATCTTCCAAAACATGTTCAAATTGATTTTAAATGACGAAAAATGACATTTAGATCAAAATAAAAAATTTGGGTATTAGAGGGTTAAAGTCTATTTAGCATCTATTGCATAAGAATGCTCACGAGGAAAAATGATTTATCCACTTCAAAATATGTTATGAAAAATGTTAGTTTTTCATGACCGTCTTCAAACATACGGGGCAGAATGGACACCCCCATGTGGCAATATGGACACCATGAGACTTTTACGAATTTCGTACATTATTTACACCTAAAAAGTCATTTCATTACAAAACAACTATTATGGATGAATAATACGCCGAAGTAGTTCATTTTTGTTCAGTTAATTTAAATTCAGGCTGTTTTGGATAAAGCTTCGTTTTTGTCGGCATGTACAGTTGTGCCTAGAACAACTATTTTCCTCTGCTGTCGTTTTTTGACCAATTTGTTTCGCCCTATGTCTACTATAGTGAACATTTAAACGAAAATATACTGAAATCGAAAAATTTGGTTGGTTTGTGATTTAGGTTATATTTTTCCTTTGCCGCTTCTTCCAAAAAGGTGAGTGTCCAAAATATAAACATGTTAAGCATGTAAATACAGCAAAACTACTTGCATGTGTGCTAGAAATATCAGGTTTTAATCGACCTGCAATAAATTAATCACCAAATCTTATTTTAGATGGTGTGAAAATTATAATTTCCATGCACAAAAAACGGAGGACGCAACTTTTTCGTGTAAAATCAAGTATAATTTTAATTTCGAGTGTTTCTTTCCTGAAACTACGTTTTAGACAAATGAACTATATTCTCCATTAATTAAAAGTTCAAAAAAGTTCACATATTTCAAAATATTAAGGGTGTCCATTCTGCCACGGGTGTCCATATTGCCCCGCCTACCCCTACTGAAAAAAAAAATCCGAATAAATTACCGAGTAAATTTCCGATGGACTGGAATTTCCGAAAATAGATCTGGAGGCCTTAGCCAGACAACATAACAAAAATGATGCTTCAGATATCGCTGATGTGCTGGAAATTTGTCTCCCACGACTTGTATTACATGTTGGGATCAAATGAGATAAATGCTGATATTAGTGCACTTGATAGGTCATTATAAATGAAAACCGTATATTTTAGCTTCAGAATGGTTTGGATGATCTAGAAAAGTCTTAAGTTATATGATATATGGTCGAACTTATCATCTATGTCTACTGAAACACACTACACCAAGTTTGGAACGTGCAGGATGCTTTGTGACGATTGTAGATCTGAAGACCTTAACCACATAATACTGAAAGGTGACCTCAGATATCTCTCATGCTCTGGAAACTTGTCTCCCATGACTTGCACTATGTGTGTGAATCAAACGGGCAAACTCTAATGTTTGTGCGCTTCTGTTGATATACCATTTCAAATTCATACCTTATTCCCCAACTTCAGAATAGTTCTATGATCTTCTACGACTACCAAAACGCACTATACCAAGTTTGAAATTCACCCGATGCGTTATTACAGGTGTAGATATAAAGGCCTTAACTCCAGAATGATTTGGATGGCCTAAGGTATCGTTGATGTACAGTTACACGCAAAAAAATCCGTTCCGATATACGTGAACTCTCAGTCACGGCAACGGGAACAAACGGGAACTATGCATAGCAACGATAACAACAATAAGAAATGTACACCGTGAACATATCACGGTTTCTAGAACGCCCATATTGACAGTTGGAACTAGTTCCAGTTCACGGTGTATATTTGCTTGTTCTCATATTTGCGTTT
Source organism: Aedes albopictus (assembly GCF_035046485.1). NCBI lineage: Eukaryota > Metazoa > Arthropoda > Insecta > Diptera > Culicidae > Aedes > Aedes albopictus. Next base: position 154,473,201 of record NC_085138.1, on the reverse strand, counting down.
GTTTGTTCACATTTATCAGAACGGATTTTTTCGCGTGTAGTCTTTCATACTCTGATTTACATGTATGGATCTAATGAAATCAGTTCTGACATTCATACATTGGTTTGGTATACTATTACAGGTAAAGGCCTTACAATCAGAACTCCAGAGCTATTTTAAGTTGCCTAGAACATCTCCAGGTCATGACTACCACCATTTCATGATTCAAAATGTATATTTGAATATCATTCATCAAGTTCAAGTGATTTAAAAAAGTAAACACAACTATTTGTATTCAGTAGACAAAGTTCAAAACTTCTGGACGTTTTGGATGACCTGGAGATCTATGTTACAGCTGTAAAAGGACATAGGACATTTCTATCTAACAGTCCCAACCCAAACAAAGAATATTGTGCAATTTCCATTGAAATATATCACATGTACATAGAAATAAAACGTTGAATCGAGTGAAGAATAAGTGGTGTACACTACATTTGCAGCTATATCTCCAAAATGCTCTTGCATAACATAATCTACATAAATGCATATGATAGCACAACTAATCCCCTTGATAAAAAAAAAATTGGTTGTGAAAACCTCCCAAAATCCTGATATGATGGAAATTAGCGCAATTGACGAATTAGATTTTTCTGTAGAGCTGTTTCGTTAACGTCATTCCAAAGAAAACTCGAAAAAGTTTCATGAGAAAGCATAAAAAAGGCTGGAATTCAATTGAAGTCTTGCTCCGTAAATCAAACACCAAAACGAAGAACAGAAATGTCAAAACACCAATAAGCGGCATGGTGAATTTTCGGATACCTACAACGTACAGTGACGATAGCAATTTCGATTTCACGAATCAAAGAACCTTTTGATGTTAATCAAACTGACGACCGAACCGGACCGGTGTGTTGAGAATCACAAGAAGTGAAAATTCCGTTGAAATCGATACTAACCTGCAGGGGCGTCAGGACTTCCGGTTCGGTGCCGATGGGCTTTGGCCAGATCTGCTGCAAGGCGATGACGGCTTCATTGCAAAACTTCAGACCCATTACCTCTTCGTCCTCGCGGCCATATCTGGAAATGAGGAAAAGGACACCAGCAGATTAGAGATCAGAGGGGCGATGACGACGACGGTAGGTAAGTTTTAATTGACAGCCAATCAGATTGTGAAGAGTGTTCAACAGGGACGATTGAACCGAGCTGGGGGTGTTTGGGTGAGTGACTTTTCATCTGAACCAGTGGCAATTATTGCGGGCTGTGCGGTGGTGGTAGATGTCAGCAACTGGAGCCGGTAGACCGGTAAAGGAAAGTCCGGTGCAAGCTCCGTCGCGGGAATCATCACGACCTCAAACCAATTTACAGAGGAAATAGAGGAAAACGATAAAGTGAATCGTAACTGTTTGGAAACTGTTTAATGCGGTGTAAGTTTCAAGTTGCTGTATATCCTGTTTCTGTTTTCCGTTTTCTCGTCGGTAGACTTTCACTTGTACCGGGTTGAACTTAGATGTGAGACCAGGGCAGGGACTCTTATTTTCGGCAGATTTCGTTCGATTTTTTATCACCATGATACTAGCCGTGTATTAACGTCATTTGGTTTAACAGTGTTTAAACTGTAACGGAAGGTTTTGACCTTCCTGACAAGAAGACTCTGCCCAAGTGGTCCCACACCCTATAACACTTTAAGTCATGATCGGATGTGTATAGCTATCAGCTATGGGTATTTCTTCTTCGAAGTAGCATCCCATCGCATCGCAAGGAAAGTGGTTTTAAACTTCTGTCGACTTGTTCAGAGGATATTGTCATTCCCCATGAGACGCCGGACAGGAAACGTTTTCCATTAGTAACTAGCCTATCATCTGAAGTCGTCGAGGCTGATAGCTGGAGATAGTAGCTGATAGTAGAATCAAGACATCATGAACCGATGGTCAGCTTGGATGATTCGTGTCAAGGATCGATATCGTACAGCTTTAATGGGCAAATCCTGGGTTGATTGGACATTCGTGAAGAGCAAATAAAGATTTTTTTCCTGCCTAGAGCGAAACTGATTTTTCGATACATCATGATGATACAGGGCATGATAGTAGAAAGAATGAAAATTGCCTTTCTTACATCAACGAAGGCACGGTTCAGATGCATTAGAGAATAATGGGGTTTGTGCAAAAAATAGGCGACCCGTAACGTCAACGTGGGTAGCATACATGTATGTTACAGAGAATGATTTATTTATTGAGCTTACACTGCACAATGGTCCGAATCCACGTTTTATCAGGAAAAAAAATCCGTATCTCTGTTTTCGTTAATTTTAGGCGTTTGGTGTCTTCAGAGAAGTTGTTTGCATTTGTTTGCTGCATCTTTTCCAAAAAATTTTGATTAGGGTGGTCCTCGTCTTAACTCATATCTGGAATAGAACTTTGTAATTTTAAATCATACGCGTTCGAGTTCTTCAGAAAAGTTGTAGGCAATGCTATTTCGAGCAACTTTGCCGAATACGCCGTTTATCTAGCTCTTAATTTGAACATAGTAGGTCAATTTTAAGTTTTGACTAAGGGAGAGCCTCCCAAAAACGGTTTTTTCGCAATAACTTTTTTATTTGATTTTTTTCGAAGATGCGAGCTTCGGAGCATTTGAAGAGCAAGTAATGACGCATATTTGTTCTGAACATTGCATGTTGCTAGGTCTTGTCATTCAAATGTTATGGGCAATTTTGACTTAAAAACAACGATGTTTTAAAATGCTTATATCTCATAGAGCTGGTAAAATAAAAAAAGTTCTTTAAGCGGCATTTGGAAGGTCACATATAAAGCCAAATTTGGAGCAAAAATTACAAGAACGTTATTTTTTAAATTGGAATTAACGTAAACCTTGGGTTACCTGGATGCTTTTTCCTAATCGCTTCTTTCACTGTCGCACGACTTGTAACATAGTCACTTTCTTAAATTTGCTTCAAATACTTTTGGTTTAGCTTTGCTAACTCACGTCTTCACTTCTCGAGAATTGCAACGTAATTGCTGGTTTAGCAATGGCGGTTCATTTTTTTTTCAAATCGTTTATTTAAGGCTCATGCGTTTAACAAAAAACTTTACGGAGCTGATATTCTTTTTAATCAATTTCTTATTCTACAATCAATTCGAAAACTAATAAAGGGTTCTGCGCGCGCATTTATTCTTCACGCGAGGGCCAAATCCTGAGCTCGACCCAGATGCGGCAAATTGTTCGGCAGTCGGGTTTCCCATCACTCCCTTTATTGCCTTCGCCACTTCCTCCAATTTCTCCATCTGGGTCATCGGGCGCCATTCGTCTTCAGAGCCTGCTTCGGATTCGCAAATGACAGATTATTCCACTTTAAAGTGACCAGCTTCTGCTTGTCCAATTTTGTCATTTGCCTACTGTTTTCTTAAGTAGCTTGGATGCTTCTCTGTCAACATTGATTAACTTATTGGATGAATTTAATTTACGAGCGTACTCGTACCAGTCAATGAAGGTTTTGATATTCACCCATTTGAAAAAAAAAATAATACTGTCAAAATAAATTTCCAATAAAAGTTTACTATACTGGGTTCGGAAAGATTTTAACTTCGGGCAACGAATTCCCTCCAGATTTTTCATCTGACTGTGCGCAGTGCGCACTTACATAGTTTTCTGCCCTGAAGTTTGAACTTGAGACAGTTTCGTCCACTACTTTTGTAATTGTACTCTTGTAACTCTCTATTTTCTTCACCGAACTGTAAAATGATGCTGTCTGACTGTGCATAAAAATCAACCAAATATTCGATTTTTTTTCTTTTAAAATAAAAAAAATGCTAGGACTTTTTTATCGCTCGATAAAAAAAGCTTTCAATAGATCAAACTTTACTGTAACCCACAATCTTCATGTACTTTCTCGCCAAAATCTTTCAGTTTTTGAACTCTGATGTTGAAAGTTCCGTTAACCTTCTTCGTGCATTAGCTTGCGCGCACCTCGCTGACCTAGTGCACGTTTAGGGGTCATAATGACCCTAACACACGAAGAGGGTTAATATGTTTGATGTGATTTGTGCTTTGTACAAAACCGGTTTGACTATTTTGGCTTTGAAGTTAGTACAATATTTTGAATGCTTGTTGAATTTTTTTCAAACGCGGGACATTTTTACGATTTGAGACGAACGCGGGACATTTCGCGGGACATAATTTGTCGCGGGACATTTGGTCAAAATGCGGGACTGTCCCGCGAAACGCGGGACGTCTGGTCACTTTATTCCACTTCTTCCTCCAGTACGCACTCCTCTCCTCTTTCCTCCAGCTGATCCGCGTCTTTCAGAACTTCAATTATTTCGACCTCAGATGATTTCCGATTTGAGGCCACCGTGCCTTCCTCTGAAACAACAGCAGCATACGAACGAGGATCCTGGTCCTTATGTTGTTGTTTCCTCAGCTGTTTCCGGGTTGCCCGTTGAGGGCAGGAATCCTTGCGGTGACCTACCGCTCGACATAGGATGTTGGGGACAGTCTCCTTCGGAATCAAACACGTATCGATAGCAGATTTTGTGGTAATCAGCTTCAATGCTAGAATTTATTTAATTTTAAATACAAATCTTATATTAATTCTAATTATAAACTTTTTTTTTTTTTTTTCCTTCTAAACCATAGGGGGATAATCTGCTCAACAGACACCCTAACAGAAGGTTAGGGTAGTGTAGGTCTGACAGGCCGTCTTCTACAACAAAAGTAAAATCCAGGACTACTCTCTCCTCGTACCCACTAAACCATTCCTATGGTCGCCAAACCCTACGTCTCTCCGGAACCACCAAAAAGGTATTGCTTCAGAGAGGGGCTAGTGCACATCGCACCCACAAGGTTAGCTGCGTAGCCTGCAGCAACGAACATCGATGACTCGCTTTGGAGAGTCCATCACGGTAGCATGCTGGCGCTTAGCCAGTTTCCCGAGTGGTCCTCGCCACTCCCTTTGTCCTCGGAAGGCGGGCAGGGTCAACCCCGCCCGCGCCCTACTGCTGAGCGGACATCAAGAACTGATGCCCACGTGCAACCCGATCTGACCTGCCCGCAAGGAAGGGTATCACTACCCTTCAGGCCCTATCAGATGCACCCGTAGGTTGCAGACAGCAGGATCTCACCTACCCCGACCCTTGCCGGGGACCCCTTTCCAACCGCGGGCTCGGATCCAACCCAGTAGACCGACGCCACGACAGCACCGCTACCGGGACTTCCTCTCCGCGGCCACTTAATCGTTGTAAGGGTCGATCTCGACCGCAGGGCACCGGTATGACCTACGAAGCCGACTCCGAACCCCTGGACCACCTCTTGTACTGCATCTGGACTAGCCATTCTCCGAGTCCACGCGCCACCTCCTCTGTAGCTCCCAGACGATGTGGGTAATAGCCGTTGAAACGGCGTTCCAGCCAAACTCATCCCTACACATCCTCTGGACCAAGTTGTCCGGAGTTGTGTCTTCCCCGCATGTGGCAAGCATGCGGTCACGCATTGTGCGAAAACGCGGGCACACGAACAAAACGTGTTCCGCCGTTTCCTCTAAACCATTGCACACTGGGCATTCGGGAGAATCCGCATGCCCGAAACGGTGTAGATACTGTCGGAAGCAACCATGACCTGTAAGGACCTGTGTCAGGTGGAATGTGACTTCCCCATGGCGCCTATTAATCCAACTATCTACCCTCGGTATCAACCTATAGGTCCACCTTCCTTTGGTGGAGCTGTCCCACGCGCGCTGCCATTTGACCATAGAGGCCATCCTGACAGTCCTGCGTATGCCTCTTGTGCCGCGCATTTCGAAGCACTCCATGTCCTCACTGATAAGAATGCTGATAGGCACCATACCAGTAATGACGCAGAGAGCGTCGTGTGACACGGTACGGTACGCGCTCGCAACCCTCAGGCACATAAGCCTGTAAGTACTTTCCAGCTTCCGTCGGTAGCATTTAGTACTTAGCGCGGTGCCCCACGCCGGGCCGCCATACCTAAGTATGGATGTAGCAACACTAGCCAGAAGCTTGCGCTTACTGGCGTACACCGCAGAGCTATTGGACATCATCCGGGACAGTGCCGCAATAGCTGTGGAGGCTCTTTTACAGGCATAATCGACGTGGCTACCGAAGGTAAGCTTATCGTCGATCATCACGCCCAAGTGTTTGACGGAGCGCTTTGACAGGATAGTACAGTCTCCTACACTGATCTCCGTCTGCTGCTCCGACTTCAGGTTGTTAACAACCGTCACCTCTGTCTTGTGGTGAGCCAGCTCCAGTTTCCTGGACCGCATCCACGCCTCCACAACCTTGATCGAGTGGTTGGTAGTCAACTTTACCTCCTCGATCGTTTCACCGTAGACTTCGAGCGTAATGTCGTCGGCAAATCCGACAATCACCACTCCCACTGGATACTCTAACCTCAACACCTCGTCGTACATGACATTCCATAACACCGGACCCAGGATGGAACCTTGCGGGACTCCTGAGGTTATGTGAAAGCACTTCCGACCCACCTCCGTGTCGTAGACTAGTACACGATTCTGAAAGTAACTTCCGAGAATCTTGTACAGGTACTCCGGTATCCCCAGACGCAAGAGCGCATCGGCAATAGCAGACCAGCTGGCGCTATTAAACGCATTCCTTACATCCAGAGTCACTACCGCGCAAAAGCGAATTCCCCTCCTCTTAGGCTCGAGTGCTTTCTCGGCGGTTTTTGTAACCGACAAGATAGCGTCTACGGTGGACCTCCCCTTCCGGAAGCCGTACTGGTTACTCGAAAGACCATTTTCGCCCTCGGTGAACCGCAACATTCTATTGAGGATGATCTTTTCGAGCACCTTCCCCGCCGTGTCAATCAAGCATATTGGTCTATATGCCGACGGGTCTCCGGGTGGTTTCCCCGCCTTTGGCAATAGTACCAGGCTCTGCCTCTTCCAAGCTTCTGGGAAAACTCCCTCGTCCAGGCATTTCTGCATAGCAGACCTGAACATCTCGGGAGCCTCTGCAATAGCTACTTTTAAGGCCAGGTTCGGAACTCCGTCCGGACCTGGGGCCTTACCTACGCTAAGGGACTTAGCTACCCCCGCAAGTTCCACATCGGTGACCCTCTCCTCATCGCCAGCCCCAGTCCCCGGCTGTCCTACGAAAGGAGGCCAAGGACTAGGATCATGACGCGGAAAAAGTCCTCCAATGATCCCCTCCAACATCTCTGGAGATTGCTCTGTAGGAGCCATCACACCTCTCGTCTTGGCCATAACGATCCTGTAGGCGTCACCCCACGGGTTCGTATTGGCACTCTGACAGAGACCCTCAAAGCAGGCCTTTTTGCTTGCTCTTATCTCGGTCTTAAGCGCGGCTTTTGCAGCGGCGAACACCACCCGCCGTTCGTTTCGCTCTTCCTCTGATCGTGCTCGCTGCATCCGCCGCCTAGCCCGTAGGCAGGCGCGGCGCAGGTCCGCAATCGCGTCGGTCCACCAGTAAGCCGGTGGCCTCCCATTTCTAGGGTGGACTCGCCTAGGCATGGTCGCATCACACGCACGTGAGAGCACCGCTACCAGCTCGTCGCCGTCTAAACCGATTAAGTTTCGCTCACGGCGGAGCGCCTCCCTAAATACCCCTTCGTCGAAGTATGATGTCTTCCACCTGCGAGGGCTTGGCCTTGGCCTAGCCGCCTCTTCTTCTATCCGCTGTCTGCTGTTATTGTAGTCGATACTGTAGCGAACCGCCAGGTGGTCGCTGTGAGTGTAGCCATCATCTACTCTCCAGTTCGAACTACTTGTTAGGCCAGGACTGCAAAAGGTCACGTCAATAATTGACTCCGCTCCATTCCGACTAAAGGTACTCTTGGTACCGACATTAGCCAAGTCGACATCTAAGATGGCCAGTGTTTCTAGCAGGATCTGACCCCGCTGGTTCGTGAAACGGCTTCCCCATTCCACGGCCCAGGCATTAAAGTCGCCCGCTATTACCACCGGCCTTCGCCCTGTTAGCACGGTCGTTAAGCGGTCCAGCATTTGCGTGAACTGCTCGATCGGCCACCGCGGAGGCGCATAACAGCTACAGAAGAAGACCCCGTTTACTTTGGCGACCACGAAGCCCTCATAGGTAGTAGACACCAACTCCTGAACGGGGTATTTACCCGTCGTCCATATCGCCGCCATTTTTCTGGTCCCATCCGCGACCCAGTTGCCGTTGCCGGCGGGTACTCGGTATGGGTCCGATATGATGGCGATATCCGTCTCCCACTCAGAAACTGCCTGACAAAGCAGTTGCTGAGCCGCATCACAGTGGTTCAGGTTCAGCTGCGTTACCTGCACTGTGATTTGTTGTTCACTGCGGCTTTCTTGAAGGCCGGGCACCTTGGACCACCCATCGGATGTCTGTTGTTCGAGGATTTCCCGGTACAGATCATGCAGATGGGCGGACTCGTGCAGCTTTGGGCCTTATGACCTTCAGCGCCGCATCGCCTGCACAGTTTGCGCCTGTCGGGGCCTTTGCAGTCCCACGACTTGTGTCCTGGTTCCAGACACCTGAAGCAAACCTCTGGTGGCTCGTGGAATGTCAGGTGACATACACACCAACCCACCTTTATGCTCCCTACTTTAACGGACTTTTTGACGTCCGCCACAGGTAGCTGAACCAAAGCTACCTGTGTCCCTGCTGGCCCTTTCCGTAGCTTAACGGCTGCGGCGGCCACCTGCACATCGCACTGTTGCCGCAGTGCCGTGACGAGCTCTTCCACTTCGGTGATCTCATCGATGTCCTTGACCTTCAGAGTCGCCTCATGTGTCAAAGCCCTCACCTGCACACCCTCACCAAGGACCTCTTCTGCCAGCCTCTTATAGGCGGCGCCCTTGTGCTCCTTCTGGCGCTTCAGCTCCAGGATCATCTCGCCCGTACGAGTACGTCTAATACTGCGTACGTCGGCTCCAAGACCCTCAAGCTTGGCGTCGCTTCGCATCATCTTCAAGACGTCCGAGTACTTGGACTGTTCCGTCTTGATGACGATAGCGTCGCCTTTCTCGCGCTTGGCACCTGCCCTCCTACGCCTTGGCTTGGCGTCCTGCGCTACTACCTGCGGATTCGCCTTCTTCTTCTTCCGCTCTACCTTCGTCCAAGGGGGGTCCTCCCCTTGGATCGCCCTACTCTGTGGCTGTTGAGGGCCCACTAGCGGTCGCAACCCCTTGTTCCCATCGTTCCGGGACGGGCCAGCCTTTTCAGGCCCACCCTTCCCAGCTTTCCGGGAACCCTGGCTGGGGTCCGACCTTCCGGCATTATTACCGACTTTCGGGGTAATGATTCGCCTGGCCTTGCGGGCACCGCCAGACAGCTCCTCGCCTGACGGTTGCCTCGCCCGCTTCTGCGATTGCTTGCCCCGTTTGTCGCGAGCAGTCGCTTCCGCCTTATTTGGACTTCCTGCGAAGGAGAAGGCCTCCGTTTGGGTAAACTTCGGCACTTTCTCATTTGCAGGCTCCGCTGCTGCAGCAGTCAGCAACGCGAGTGCCGCGTGCTCCTGCTTGGCATCGTCGATCGACGCCCTAAGTCGAAGCAAGGCCGTTTTCAGGTCCTTGCTTATGTTCGACTTAGTGGACGCAAAGTCGATGATTTTGCCAAGCTGCTGCTCAGCCACCTCTATTGCGGACCGTCCTTTGGATCCTCGGTTGACGGCCCTCAACAACCACGCTCCGTCCATAACCTCCACCGGCTGGCTTGCCGGGAAGTGGACTGGAGCACCCACGCTTGAGCTGCGTACGCAACTCCCAGCGCCTATCTCCTCACTTCTCCTTGTCGGAGATCTCATCAACCCGCTTCTTGCGAAGGGGTTGATCCCACCACTACTTCCACCTGAATTTTGATTGCTTGATTTGTTTGATTTCATGATTAATCCCACGAGTCGCACGGGAAAGAATGTCCACCACGCCAGAGCCCTGCATTAACGCGGTAAGGGACAGCTTACTGTGGGGGGTGCCCAGGTACCCCACAGGCTCCGTTAAAGATCGAGCATCTTTTTCACCCCCTCGATCACTCATTCCTCAGCACGGGTCGCTTGACACCTTGAATTGGGGTTAGTAGTCCTATTCTTAGCCGGCGACTACGCGGCTGACTCGCAAGCGGGGGGGTGCGTCAGGCCCCAGGACTTTCGTCCCTGCTGCCCCAAATTATAATTATAAACTTACATCCTAGTATTTGTACCACTCTCTGAAGGAGCACTTCTCCAAACAAATTCACACTATACGCAGCTTCTCTAACTGCTTTCGTATATACCATTGAACGATCTGAATTCTTACATAATGCCCGAAGCAACCTTCTCGACAATGTTGCCAGTTTCACTAAAACTTTACAAGTGAAAGTCGTCACAACATTCTCCCCCACGTGAAACTGGTGGCATGTCGAATCAATTAACTTTCCTATTTGCCGTGGAATTACTCCCTGCACAAACATCTCAGCACTACTACTGATAACACAACACATGTAGCATTATCAATCACAAAACACAATAGCCGTAGTCGTCGTTTGTTTATACTATTTTCTCCTTACAGTTTTGTTGACAACATCATGTACGTGGACCTACTCACGATATACCCGCCGGGATCGAATATCACGAAATCTGCAGAAAACATAGACTCTCTAAGATTTCGTCCGCATCTGTTATCTACCACATGTGTGCGACATTGAAGAGTGTATTTCACGGCATTTACAGGTTGAATCGGTTCACATGTTTGCCGTTTACGTAAACCATTCCGCTGTTGGATAGCAATTCTTTTGTTTAGGATATCGGCGCAGTTGAAAACTGCCAATAAATTTACAGAACCATCAGCTTCGTTTGAAATAGTTTTCATCACTGCTGTTTTTCGATCATTTGAGCATGCATTTTTTGAACTAGCTGTTTGTGGAATGATTTCAGGTGGAACGATGGCATAGTCAGAACAAGGCTTTTCGTTGGATATCTCCAAACTTCGTTCTGAGCGTGGACGATTGGCTACTGCTGTACGTTGATGATTTGAGTTGGTATTACCTAGTGCATTGCAGGCCAGAATGGATGGGACACTGTCGATCACACTCTCTTGGATTAGCGTTGTACGTGCATTCTTCCTTCCATACTCTACCTCAACTGCATTCTTCCTAGTGCAGAACGCCAACTCGATCTTTCTTACAGCCTCCTTGTGAGCCTCTTCAATCTCCATCAACCTGCGTTCGTATGCCTCCTCTATACGCCTTTTTCTTTCTTCATATTGCGTCCTCCATAATTGTTTCTTGCTTTCAAACCTCTCGAGGGATCGCTCCACATCTTCCATTGTGCGATCCGTTTGTTGCAATGATTAGGATCATTGAAGTTTGTTGGGGACAGTCTCCTTCGGAATCAAACACGTATCGATAGCAGATTTTGTGGTAATCAGCTTCAATGCTAGAATTTATTTAATTTTAAATACAAATCTTATATTAATTCTAATTATAAACTTACATCCTAGTATTTGTACCACTCTCTGAAGGAGCACTTCTCCAAACAAATTCACACTATACGCAGCTTCTCTAACTGCTTTCGTATATACCATTGAACGATCTGAATTCTTACATAATGCCCGAAGCAACCTTCTCGACAATGTTGCCAGTTTCACTAAAACTTTACAAGTGAAAGTCGTCACAACATAGGAAACACACATCCTTCAGTCCATCGTAAAATACTCGTCCCTTCCAGTTTCCGACATCAATCGCTGGTGGTATATCGCTCTCCACATCAATATACACGCCACGCACGCCATTGCAAATATGTCCAAGTCCCGTGTCTGGGGGGAATTTTTCGTGAACTACTTGTTCAACTTTACCGAACTTTCCCAATTCCGACGACAAACAGCCATCGCTCAGCTCCGGCGGCAAATCGAAGAATCGCACATAATGTACGTTAGCTCCAGCGATGCACATACGCACTTCTATAGTCAATCCGTTTGTATATACAAACTTCTTAGGATCCGCGTTGTTCCTAAAGCATTCCCTCATCGCTTCCATAGACGAGAACTTTATGAAAAGCGAACGATCCTGTGCTGTCTTATACACAGTTTGAATTAGCATCAAATCCATATCCAACGATTTTAGAAAAATTGCTATTTCCTCCCATGACGGTCGAGGACTACCCGGGGGGAAGCGAAATTATGCGGTATTTATTATCTTGCACATTTCGATTGCACCGCAGAAGCACTGACGAACGACGCGACGGACGGTGAACGACCGGGAGACAAAGCAAGTACCGTTTGCCTACTCAGCTGGATGGCAAAAACAAATCGAATTGCAAAGCGCACATTTGCTGGCGACCGTATCCGACGGCTGCTGCGATAGAACTGAATGGCGGTTCATTCTCCAAGCCTTCGACCGTGCTGTAATCTGCCCATCATTTTCGCCCCATCATGGCCTCCTTGACACCACCCATCATGGCCGCCCAACATATCCTTCTGCAATGCCTGGTGGTGAGTAGCGGAACTATTTGCTACATTACATCACAGTGGGTGTTGGGTAGTGTCCAGATGTAATATTTGAGCACTTCCTTAGATATATTTTACACAAGAACGATATACAAAATCACGACAATCTCACAAATCTTGGACACTTCACACACCACTGGTTACAGTTTTAAAGATTATAATCGTTCTGATTTCCTAGAAAAACATAGCTTGTACCCCTAAGATTCAAATTATCAATTTCAAGCTTTTGTTTCACGTTTTGCAAAAAACTCGTGTATGGAAAACTTGTAGGCATGGTGAAAACCTACATTTTTTCCAAAGACAGTTTGACTCTATCTTCGAAATTGTATGAGTTATATGTAGTTTTTTTAAATTTTGGCTTTATATGTGACCTTCCAAATGCCGCTTGAACAACTTTTTTTTTAATTTTACCAGCTCCATGAGATATAAGCATTTTAAGACATCGTTGTTTTTAAGTCAAAATTGTCCATAACATTTGAATGACAGGACCTAGCAACATGCAATGTTCAGAACAAATGTGTGTCATTACTTGCTCTTTAAATGCTCCGAAGCTCGCATCTTCGAATAAAATCAAATAAAAAAGTTATTGCGAAAAAACCGTTTTTGGGAGGCTCACCCTATGTCAAAACTTAAAATTGACCTACTTTGTTCAAATTAAGAGCTAGATAAACGGCGTATTCGGCAAAGTTGCTCAAAATAGCATTGCCTACAACTTTGCTGAAGAGCTCGATCATGTATGACTTTAAATTAAAAAGTTCTATTCCAGATTTGAGTTAAGACGCGGGCCACCCTAATCAAAAATTTTTGGAAAAGATGCAGCAAACAAATGCAAACAACTTCTCTGAAGACACCAAACGCCTTAAATTAACGAAAACAGACGGATTTTTTTCCTGCTAAAACGTGGATTCGGACCATTGTGCACTGTTGGCCCATAAAGCCGATGCAGTACGTACAGATTAACTTATATCCAGTGCCTGTACGATTTGCACATTAACCCTCGAGCAGTCGCGTCTTCGACTACCTGCAACGGCACTACGTTCGCACTGTGTATCACAAGCGTGCATTTTTCATGGTACGTGTACTCTGTACACGACGCGACCGCTCCCGGGTTAACTTCGTCATTGGCACGGTAAAGGCAGAGTATGCTGCGCAATTCAAATCCCATTGTGATCCACTAGCCTCTTCCCAGCAACTCCTATCCCTACATCCACGTCGTACCGGCTGGAACTTAGGGCAACCTCAGGGAAGATCGGGTAATCGTTCCCGGTAGGAACTTTGGTCGTACGTTGACAGGGAAGGTGGGGGGTTTGGTTCTGCAAACCTGAGCGTCTGATCCCCATGATAGGGGCAGCTGATTAACGTCCTAGTGCCAGGGAACGACTCTAAGCTCACTATGGTCCTCCGGAAAGTAGGGGGGTGGTGTCAGGCCCTACGAGCCAACCGTAACGGAAAATCAACAACAGAATAATACGAACCGAGACCAACGGCAACGAGCCCAGCGAATAAAAAGGACTCGCCGATCTACTGAAGGACCGCTGGTTCGGCATCGTAGTGCTGCAGGGGGTGCGGCAAAACACGCGAGCTGTGAACAGCTTTCATCGTGATGGGTGATATGCAGAGGCGCGTGATCGGTTGGTGGCCGATCGACGAAAGAATGTGCAGGTTAAGGATCAAGGGCCGATTCTTCAACTTCAGCATAATAAACGTGCACAGCCCACACTCCGGAAGTACTGATGATGACAAGGACGCATTTTACGCGCAGCTCGAACGCAAGTACGACCGCTGTCCAAGCCACGACGTCAAGATCATCACAGGAGGTTTAAACGCTCAGATAGGCCAGGAGTAGGAATTCAGACCGACGATCGGTAAGTTCAGCGCCCACCAGCAAACGAACGAAAACGGCCTACGACTCATTGATTTCGTAGCACCTTTTTCCAACACAGCCTCCCTTATCGTTACACCTGGAGATCAGCACAGCAGACGGAATCTCAAATCGACCACGTTCTGATTGACGGACGGCACTTCTCCGACATTATCGATGTCAGTACCTATCGTGGCGCCAACATCGACTCCGACCACTATCTGGTGATGGTCAAACTGTACGGTACCGGCGACCGCCACGGTTCAACCTAGAGCGACTGAAACAACCGGATGTCGCCTCAGCATACACTCTTAGAAAAAATCATGTAAATTTAAGTTCACTTGGATGCACATAAAAGGAGCGGCCCGTTTGACGCAAATTTACGTCTTCTATCACAAATAAAGTCGAGCTAGCAATCGCTAAAACCGAATCGACCGATGAAACAAATGAAAGTAAAATAATGAACTGGATTCGAACACTGGTCCGCTGATTGAGAGGCATGGACTATACCTCTCAGTCATATCACCGAGTTGTAGGGCGAGCGATAAATGTAAAACTGTTTCTACCTACCTGGTCAGATAGGTTTGTTGACATCTTGTGCAATCAACTCGAGCTTACATAATGGATGTAAAATTCAGTCAAATTTGCCATTGAGTCATGAAACCTTCGCGTACGTTGATGGTTTACGTCACGTGTAAATTCCTAATTTTTTAAGAGTGTACGCGCAGAATCTCGAGGCCGCGTTGCCAGACGAGGGCGAGCTCAATGAGGCCATTCCAGAGGACTGCTGGAGAACAGTTAATGCAGACATCAACGACGCAGCCGAGAGCATCATCGGCTACGTGGAAAGGAGTCGACGAAAGGAACGGTTTGACGAGGAGTTTAGAACTATTTTCGAGGAGTAGAACGCAGCGCGGGTGGTAATGCTGCAGTAAGGGAATCGACAGAACAGGGAACGTTACAAACAGAAGCGGAAACAGCAGGCTCGCCTATTTCGGGAGAAAAAGCGCTGCATGGAATAAACGGAGTGCGAAGTAATGGAACGGCTGTGCCGTTCTCAAGAAATACGAAAGTTCTACGAGAAGCTCAACGCATCTCGCAACAGCTTCGTGCCGCGAGCCGAAATATGCAGGGATAAAGACGGAGGCCGCTTGATGGACGGACGAGAGGTGATCGAAAGGTGGAAGCAGCACTTCGATCAGCACCTGAACGGCGTGGAGAACGTAGGCACGGGGGCCCACGGCAACGGAAGAAATGACCACGCCAGTGCAGCGGAGGACGGAAATAAACCAACTCCCACGCTGAGGGAAGTTAAGGATGCCATTCACCATCTCAAAACCAACAAAGCAAATGGTAAGGATGGTATCGCAGCTGAACTCATCAAGATGGGCCCTGAAAAGTTGGCCACCTGTCTGCATCGGCTGATAATCAGAATCTGGGAAACCGAACAGCTACCGGAGGAGTGGAAGGAAGGGGTAATCTGACCCATTCACAAGAAAGGCGACCATTTGGAAAGTGAGAACTTCAGGGCGATCACTATTCTGAATGCTGCCTACAAAGTGCTATCCCAGATCATCTTCCGTCGTTTGTCACCAAACAACAAAAACACCTAAAACAAATGAGTTCGTGGGAAGTTATCAAGCCGGCTTCATCGACGGCCGGTCGACAACGGACCAGATCTTTATCGAACGGCAAATCCTCCAGAAATGCCGTGAATACCAGGTCTCAACGCATCACCTGTTTATCGACTTCAAAGCGGCATACGACAGTATCGACCACGCAGAGCTATGGAAAATCATGGACGAAAACGGCTTTCCGTGTTTTAGGCTGATTAAAGCAACGATGGACGGTGTGCAAAACTGCGTAAGGGTGTCGGGTTAACTATCCAGTTCATTCGAATCTCGTCGAGGACTGAGACAAGGTGATGGACTCTCATGCCTACTTTTCAACATCGCTCTGGAAGGTGTTGTGCGATAAGCCGGGCTCAACAGCCGGGGAACGATTTTCACAATATCCGGTCAATTTGTGTGCTTTGCGGACGACATGGACATTATTGCCAGAACATTTGGAATGGTGGCAGAGCTGTACACCCGCCTGAAACGCGAAGCAGCCAAGGTCGGATTGGTGGTGAATGCCTCAAAAACAAAGTACATGCTGGTAGGCGGAACCGAACACGACCGGACCCGTCTGGGTAGTAATGTTACGATAGATGGGGATACCGCAGACAGACGTTCAAGTTTGACTCAGCAGCTTGTGTAAAAAACATGGCCGCCACAAATTGCCAAGTGGCAATCAGCGAACAGATGGCGTTAGCGACGTTCATATTCAATCGCTGCCTCACATGTGCGTTGCGACCAACAACTGTCACCACGGTCGTCTTCCAGCAGGACGGCGGGAAAAGACCGCACGTGTTGCACGCTAATAATGTTTCCACATTATTTGTGCAGAGTAAATGACTTTTATTTAATGTCTAAAATCTTTTGCACAAATTAGCGCAGGACTCTTGTAAAATATTTTACACATTATTACTTTTATTTTACATAGATTTGCTTGAATAAAACTGCATTTGGATGAACTTCACTCGCATTGGGAAATCTTTGTGAATGTGACGCAAATGTAGGAATGATTTTGACAGTGTTTGTTTTGATTTTATTTTTTGGTGGGTGGTGAATTGGGTGGTAAGTAAGCGGCTGGAAGCACGTGGTTTCTCAAACTGTCAACTGCACTGTGGCAATCGGTTGCCTAGGTGTCGCTAGTGAAAATTTACATAGAAAATTTGAATAAATTTGTTCGAGCTAGAACGTCTGTCTGCGGGGATACTTTCGAGGTGGTGGAGGAATTCGTCTACTTCGGATCCTTACTGACGGCTGACAACAAAGTGAGTCGTGAAATTCGAAGGCGCATTATCAGCGGAAGTCGGGTCTACTACGGGCTCCAGAAGAAGCTGCGGTCTAAAAAGATTGACCCACGCACCAAATGCACCATGTACAAAACACTACTAAGACCGGTACGGACACGGGACATGGACCATGCTCGAGGAGGACCTGCAAGCACTCGGAGTTTTCGAGCGACGCGTGCTAAGGACGATCTTCGGCGGTGTGCAGGAGAACGGTGTGTGGCGGAGAAGAATGAACCACGAGCTCGCTGCACTTTACGGCGAACCCAGCATCCAGAAGGTGTTCAAAGCTGGAAGGATACGGTGGGCAGGACATGTTGCAAGAATGCCGGACAACGACCCTGCAAAGCTGGTGCTTGCTACTGATCCGGTTGGCACAAGAAGGCGCGCAAAGAGCATGATGGGCGGACCAGGTGAAGCGTGACCTGGCGAGCATTGAGTCGTTAATTTAGATATTAATTGACCACTTGCAATGCAATGCGGTAATAAAATGGAGCGTTTAAGCTACTATGTACAAGGTTTAGTAGACACTTTCCTATCTTTCAATAATGTTATTATGTTGTTGAATCATTTTGTCGTTTTTCTACCAAATTCTGATTACTTTTTCTTGCTTACTTCT
Source organism: Aedes albopictus (assembly GCF_035046485.1). Classification (NCBI taxonomy): domain Eukaryota; kingdom Metazoa; phylum Arthropoda; class Insecta; order Diptera; family Culicidae; genus Aedes; species Aedes albopictus. Next base: position 154,455,389 of record NC_085138.1, on the reverse strand, counting down.
TCTAAATTGTCTTATGTCTATTTAACCTTTTGTCCTTTTCGACCTTTTGTTCATTCGACCTTTTGTCCCATTCGACCTTTTGTCCCATTCGACCTTTTGTCCCATTCGACCTTTTGACCCATTTGGCCTTTTGTCCAATTTGACCTCTTGTCCCTTCGACCTTTTGTCCATTCGACTTTTTGTCCTTTGACCTGTTGTCAAAAGTTCGAATGGGGAAAAACGTATTCGGTCATGATCTTAAATTCTTGTTACATATCTATCGTCTTATTTCTTACTTTACATTATCATTGTCACTCGGCCTGCATGTATTCAACTTAGTTTTCTTTTAGCAATTCCACAGTTATTAAAAATAAAGGGCTTTTTTGCCTGCCATTGCGTTAACTTGTATAATCACAAGCACAATGTCACACTATACCCAGGAATTCGTTAACATTTTCCGTCCGAAACGCGAATCTATCCTTTAATTTGAGCTTTAAATAATAGTTTAACTGGTATTAGTTGAACAATGGCTGTTCTTTGGAGTAACACATTCACGGCTGTAGGCGTGATTGAAATTTCTTTGAAAAATAGGCTGATCTTTCTAGTAATGCTTTTTGACAATTTTTCGCGTACTTACTAATAATATATTTGTTCGTAATATATTGCCTTCTTTCAAAATAGGTCGTTCTTCCTAGTTATACTATCACATACTGAAAGGCGGCTTGCAGTAAAGACAAGCATACATATGTTTTTAAATTTACCATGGCAAAACATGATCATCGACCCACCAACGCATCTGCATCTTGTGTGCGTTTTGTTTCTTCTCACATCAACCGGTTCGATAGCCGAGTGGTAGCGTGCGAGCCTGGTGATGTCAAGGTTCTTGGTTCGAATCCGGTTGCCAACAGAAACTTTTTCAATTGAAAATCGAGTCCATGGTAAGATTGAAAACATAATTCTTTTGAATTGAAACGAAACTCAGTCTGCACAAATTTAGTGGCGTTGTGTATTTAAATTGACCCTCAGAATAGTAATTTTCACTGCAAACCGCCGTTCAGTGTAGTGTTCTTTTAGCACTTCCACAGTTATTAAATAAAGGGATTTTTGCCTGCCAATGCGTTAACTTGTATGATCACAAGCACAGTGTTACACTATACCCAGGACTTCGTTAACTTTTTTTTTTTTTTTTTCGTTAACTTTTCCCGTCCGAAACGGGAATCTATCCTTTAATTTGGGTTTTATATAATGGTTTAACTGGTATTAGTTGACTGGTATTACAATTACTGCTTCCTATACAATTTTTCCTTCTTTGAAAAAATAGGCTGTTCTTTCTAGTAATGCTTTTTGACAATTTTTCGCGTACTTACTAATATTATAATTGTTCGTAATATTTTGCCTTCTTTTAAAATAAGTCGTTCTTTCAAGTTATACTATCGCAGCAGTTATTTGTAGTTTGATTATGGATATTTCCAAGAAGATCTTCCTCCAATATCTTCTTAAATATAAAAAAATGTAGGTATCAACGTTACGTTTTATTTATTTTTATCTACCTGTACTTATTAGACATTGCACATTGAATTTTTTGATACTTTATCCGTAATGTTCTATTCGTTTCGACAATTTCTTTTAATTCCATCCAAATATTCATATTGATTATGAGTGACAAAAATATTTATGGCGAACATCATCGCGCTGCAGGTACAGTAGACGTTCGATAACTGCAACATGTTTACGTTTCACTTAGCGAACGAAAATCCGATAACTGCAACGCCTGACACTGTCAACAAGCCATCAATTGACGTAAAATGAACGAAAAATTCATTCGACTGTTCATTAGGGCTAACATGGCGCACCATTTTGACGTTTGGCGGTGCGATAACTGCAAATTTGTTGCACTTACCGGACTTGCAGTTAAAAAGCATTGCAGTTAAACCGTTTGCACCGACCGAACGTCTACTGTACTTGAATAAATTTGAAATAGGCTTTTCGAACCTAAGGAATCCTGGTCCTTCCAATTGTATTACTACTTACAGCCTTTGAGCTTTTTTCCTTTTAACCTTCTTCCTTTCGAAGTTCTGTGATAGTTATTTTTCATGACAACCTTTCGATCGTTTGACCCTTTGTTCTTGTTATATTTTCATTTCGACCTTTCGGCCTTTTGACCATTTGTATTTTCGACCTTTTGCCCTAGTTACATATTTTTTTAGTTCGGCCCAAGTTTCGACCTTTTGTCCTTTCGACCTTCTTACCGTCGACCTTATGACTTAAGATCTTTTGACCTTTGACCTTTTGGTCATAGGACCAAAAAGGTGATCTACCCACGCTACGGGCTCCGTTAAAGATCTAGCATTTTTTAAACCCCCTCAACCATTCATCCATCAGCACGGGTCGCCTGACGCCTTGGATTGGGGACCTGTTTGGTGGACTTTTACCCCCGGAACATATGGTCCGTAGTGCTAAGTCGGCAGCTACACCGAGAAAAAATTCTACTCAATGACTGAGTTGGCCTTACTCAGAAATCGAGAAATCCTTTGTTTTCTTACTCAGTTTCGGCTAAAAGTGGGACAACCCATTGGCAATGGGTTGTCCCACTTTTAACGGAAACTGAGTAAGAAAACAAAGGATTTTTCGATTTCTGAGTAAGGCCAACTCAGCCACTGAGTAGAAATTTTTCCCTGTGTACACGAACTTTTTTCAGCTTAAGTGGCAAAACTGAAGCAGCATTACTACGGGTGGACAATCAGCGTAAATCTTATTCTGCCAGGAAACTCTTCATTTTATACAACATTGTTCAAAATAGAATTTTATATAGGATTGTGTGGAATTTTCCAACCGCTGACGCTTGCAAACTTTCCACATAGAGCCCAACAGAAAATGATTCAAATCTCTTTTAATCTCTGCAAGAACTTATCATTTTCTCACCGTAAACATCGATCGAATTCCTCGAGTGGAAGAAAGCTCATTACCGAAATGGTTTCAATTTCAAACCTTCCCAGTAACAAGCAACAAGCCTCGTTAATATCTCCTCCTCACTGAATTCCAATCAGCACCAAGGGTAAGGGTCGCACCAAGAGTACTGGTGGGGGAAAAGAAGCGAAATCCAATAAATTACCTACCGGAAGGTCAGTGTCAGCTGGCCGTAGATTTTGGCATCGTTGATGATTTTGGGATCGATGTAGATGACACCCCTGAGTGGTTCGATAGCTCCTTTGCGGGCCACCAGCTCCCGGCTGCCGAGGTACAGCGTCAGCAGCTGATTGGATGACGTCTTTTTGAAGACCCTGTGGTGGAAGAGAAGTGGGGATGAGAGAGAGAAGAAATCGGTGAGTTGGTAAATTAAATTGAGTGTAAAAGTTTTTTTTTTCGGGCACCTGTTCAGGTGGCAAGGAGAAAGTAGATTTTGGTCAACACTTTTATCAGCACTTGACAAGTTGAGAACTAATGAAATTTGATTTTCATCTCCTTACAAGATATTTTCCGTGAAGAATATTTCTTATTATTTTAATGGTTGAGTATAATTTACATAATCTTCATATACAAATAGTTTTTTCGGAACAAAATTTTGATTATATTTTGTATAAGCTGCAGAAAAATATATAAAAATATCTAACGTTGACTTCAATACCCCGAAAATAAAACAGAGACACACCGCACTTCTCCTTCCTTCGTAGTATAAAATAATCAAATATGATGTCTGATGTGCCCATTGAATCCAATTTGTTTGTGCAGGTATGTTGACAGCAACATTTGAATATATGCAAATTGTCTCTAATCTGTCTGGGTTACCGCCAAAAGTGGGCGGGTGTACATATTCCCACATATAGGCGAGGAAAGCGAACGGATTTTGATCCTCTTCAAACAGCCGGAAACCATCACACGCAGGAGTACCAGTAGGAAATGTCTGGCTAGAAGGGTGTGGAATCGATACGACAATTTGTTCGTTTATTAAGTATGTTTTTATTTCATTTTAGTAGTAAAAGAATTTATGCATATGGTCAAGAAAAAACAACTCAATCGTGATTTTTCATTAGGTGCCAACTGATATTATTGATTTTTGCCGTCAACTTTCTCTATGTGTTATTACATAAAGTGTGTTAAGAGCACACACAAGAAGAATAAAAACTTCGTTTGAAAACGCTATTTGTAAAACTGAACATTTTCCACCTGCGCAAAAAATGAGGAAATATTTTCGTCCTTCTTCTGAATGTGTATGGAAGCCGATTTTGAAAATATTACTGCGTTATTTGATGAAAAATAAAAAATAAAAAATAAGGAAATGCACCCTGTCCAACCTTAACCTGAACACCCTTGTATTAGTGTAATTTTCGACCCATACAGTACACTACGCCAGCAAACTGTTGGCAACGTGATGCACTGGTAAGGGAACCATAGGTATATCTAGAAATCAATTTTATGATATTTTCAAACAACAAAAGCAATATGAACGAAATATCATAATTTGCGTAGAAATCCAAGGTACCGTTTCTTCTTCTATTTTAAAACTTTTGCCTATTAGGTGGTGCTGAGTTAATAACAAAAATAATTAAATAATAAAACAAAACTAAATAATTGAAAATTTTATATGGATTTTTTATTTATATTTTCTTTTATATCGAACTAGCTGTACCGGCAAACGTCATACTGCCGCTTACTATGCTTTTTTGTCATACAGCTCCCAAGTGAAAGTCTCCCGCAAGTTCACCTGCATGGGAGCCCCCCTTTCCAGAGGGGGAGAATCCGGGGACCTTCCTCGGTCCTAAGAGCCACCGCATACAAATTTTAAGCCGATCGGTTCAGTAATTTTCAATTTCATAAGAGTCAGAAAAAGAGACAGACAGAAATCCATTTACAGTGATCGGCACAAAAAAAGATCCACCATGGAGTGGTTACAGTTTCTAAAGAAAATTACATGCAAAAATGATAAAATATACCTTTCAATGAATGCACTTCATCCATTTTACATTGTTTTAGTAATCTGTGTTGAAAAATATTTGGTTGGTTTTTTGGGTTTTTGAGGAATAAAGTGGTTTCCGATAAGATTGGGAAAATTGCTTAAAAATTGGGTTTGACAGAAAAAAAGATCCACTTAGCAATTAATTCTGAAATTTCAAAATTTTGTCAAATTTTCACATGTTTTGCTTTTTTATGTATGCTTTTGTGATGTTTTAGACATATGAAATTTATTTTGACAATGAGTTTTTTTCGATTTTAGGGTGATATGGGACGAATTTATTTTTTATGGAGAGTATAATGAGTAAAAATTTCTCTAAACTACAGAAACTATTTGTAGGCTAGAATGAATGCAGTCTTCCGGATTTTTTGTTAGCTGGCCAATCCGGAATCTGTCGGTGTGGGCATCAAGAATGAAGATAATGGAAGTCATTGCAAATGGAAAACAGCAACTTCTAGAGCGAGAATGAGTAAAATTTGACGACAAAAATTTACGTTTTTATATAAACAAACGATTTTCTTCCTATCTCACCAAGCGTCTCTACAGTTGAGGGACATCCGAGTTAGCCTATAGTTTACAGAAAAATTTCCAGAGGCTTTTTTCGGAATTTCTCCATTAAGCATTAATTTTATAAAATTTCTTCAGAGTATTATTGAGTGATATCTTCACAGGAGTTTCGAAAAAAAAATTGCTTCAAGTCATGCTTCAGATTCATGGGTATGCAAAGCCATTCCGAGGTTCCACCGCATCCGTGGAAAACTCATATTGTCGAACCACCAGATTTTTCCATTTTTCAAAGATTATTTTCAAATTTTTCGATGTTTTTCTACTTTTTTCTCATACATTTGCCCCATGGTTTTTTTTTCAATTTATTCAAAAATTTTACCTCAGCTAGCTAAGGAGTACAGAAATAACATATCTGTTTTTAATGTTATTTATACGGTGTCTATCTTCCGTTTGATAAAGTTTTTTTTTTAATATTTTATTTTTCTTTAAATTTTTTTTTGACACATTTTAACCTTTTTTTTACGACTTTTAACGACTATTTCTATGCCAGCGTTTCATGAAATAGTGCTTAAACAAAATTTATAGCAAACCTGCTCAACTTTTCGAAATCAATGAAACAAATTTAAGTTGTAAATCATTTTTTTTAATCTTCCCACTATGAAATTAGCTAATTTCAATAGTGGAAAAATAAAAAAAAACATAAAAAAAATGATTTACAACTCACATTTGTTTTATTGATAGGGATTTACAAAATAAGTTTATGACCCACGTTATTATATTATTTGTAAAACTATGGTTTATGGAAACTATTCATTTAACTAGTTCCGTGTGACCAAATTTCATAGAAAAACTATAGTCACATAACATAAGTGGAACTCTGGCTCAAAAAGTTGATTCCTTTTCGGTTTCGTACACTGGTATATAGGGCATCGAAATGTCAAATGCGTTATAACATTATTGCTATGCTATTTTTCAGCATGTATACCATTTTTCATTGCTGCGAAGTTAAACAAAGACCTCATAGATCTAGACTGGCAGCACGTGGAGATCTTAAATAGCATGTAAATTGTGATGAAACTTTGTAAACTCAACCCAAGTAACCATTAAGCCGTAAAAATGATATTAAGTCGGCTCTATAGTCGAATGTAGAACCTGGCTAACAGAGCTAATTGGTTCTATATCCTCTTATAGAGCTGCTCTTAAGCCACTTTTGGCGAATTATTCGGCTGATATACGGCCAACTTCAAAATATCGTACCAAGTCTCTGGAGCGAAAGTTGTCAAAAGTGAGACAAAGAAAAAAGAAAAAATAATATTTTGTTCATCACCTGTTCTTTTCTAACTCCCTTTGCTTTTTTGCTACTTCATCCAGATTCTAGCTGTTGTCCTCCGGGTCCATGGGAATGGTGTGATCAAACTAGTATTTAAACCATGAAAAGCAAAATAGTTTGGGATGAGGATGATTCAGTGGTAAGCTTGGTGGTGACGAACGCAGGAATTGATGCAGGAGAAGCAATGTTTATATAAATGGTCGGGAAACGTTTCACAAGAAGAGGGAAACGAGCTGGAGTTTGTCTTGATTGAAAAAAAAAAAAAATGAATAATCAAGATAACCAGACTCCATTATCTATTTAACAACACCATTCCGAGAAACATTCCAACAACAAAAATGATCCCGTTCCGCCAATCCCGTCCGACATGGATGTTTAAAATGTACTGATCATGACCGACTTTAGTCTGTTTTGGTCGAAATCTATTTTGATTGATATAAACGTCATGTGCTCCAAGCCCTGTGACAGCACTGACAAACTTCTTGAAAGCTTGTAGGCTTTATATATACTTACAGGGCTTATTTTAGTTCTTACTGGTTATAGTGCCTATAAGCATTAGGAATGCTTATATAGAGCTATTTAGCACTGAAAAGTTGTTTAATGGCCGTTATAATGCTCAGAACAGTGCTTAGTGGTTACCTGGAAAATCAAAAATACGTTCTCTAGCTTTATATATAAAGGGACATCGATATGTGAAACGTGGATGTGTTATTTCAAAGATTTCAACAAAATTATGGAAAAAAATAAGTGAATTTCTCGCAGCTTGTTTTACGCATATCTCAGATGCCAATCTTCGTTCTTGTATTCTTTGCCAAAACTGGAATACTGGTTGGGTCAGATGTTTTTTGTTTACCAAAATAAATAACAGTTCGATGCCTTTTATAAAAGATATAACAGTTTCGCGAGCTGGAAAAGGATACAAGTTTTCCCTTCGCTCTGACTATGAAGTTCCACTTTTGTTATGTGCTAAAGTGCTCTAAACTTATCATGGAAAGTAGCATTTCTTTTTTAAGGATACATTCTGAGCTTTTAGAATAATCAAGAAGCAGTCTAAGACGTCTTCAACATTTGTTTTCTATTTTTTCATTAGGGGATTTTTTTATTACCGTACGAGTTTGGGCTGAATGGTCTCAGATTTTCATGAAACTTTTTCGACAGGCAGGGCTCATGGATATATGAACAAAAAAAAAATGGAGGAAAATTCAGGGTCGCCTATTTTTTCGGAAAACTCAGGTGGAAATTCAGGGTCGCCGATTTTCCTGGAAAACTCAGGTAGATTTTTTTTGTTTTCCCCTGACACTACTTACTTTGAAAAATCATAACTCAATGTCGAAGCATCGTAGAAACAAGTTTTTTTTTTAGAAAATGAAAGCAATTTTTCTCAGAAATTTAAAAAATATGAACTATGAAATAAGGCTTACATGGTGATTTTCACATAATTGACCATAACTCAGTAACGAGAAAAAAGTACATTCAAAAAATTTCAGCGATCAAAGCTTATAAAATATTTTTTAAAATTTCCCACGTTTTGGACATAGTTTTTCCGGCTTTTCTTTATGAATTTTCTCAACGGTGGAAAATTTTGTGGAAAAATTTTTCCATTTTATATATTTTTTTGTATTCCTGAGAAAATTTGTTTTCATTTTCATTTTAAAACTTTGTTTCTACGATGCTTCGTTCTTGAGTTATGATTTATCAAAGAAAAGGCTTTTATGGCACATTTGGACATTTTTCAACAAAATTAGCCATAACTCAAAAACGAACAAAAGAGTGCATTCCAAAAATTTCAGCGATTAAAGCTTATGAAATAACCTTCTCAAAAATATTTTTTAGAAAATTTTCCACGAGTTCGGGAATAGTTTTTCCGGCTTTTCTTGAGGAACTTTTTCAGCTGTGGAAAATTTTGTGGGAAAGTTTTTTTCCAGTTCATATTTTTTTTTGGATTTCTGAGAAAATTTGCTTTCATTTTCTAAAAAAACTTTGTTTCTACGATGCTTCGTTCTTGAGTTATGATTTTTCAAAGTAAGTAGTGTCAGGGGAAAACAATAAATTTCCTCCTGAATTTTCTTCAATTTTTTGTGTTCATATATCCATGAGCCCTGCCTGTGGAAAAAGTTTCACGAAAATCTGAGACCCTTCGGCCCAATTTGTACGATAATAAAAAAAATGCCCATTAGTTTAATCATTCACCTTCAACAAAATTTTCCGACAAGTGCTTACCAAACCTAAATTCTCAAGGAGTATTCCCAAGGAGATCTGTTGTAGTTTATTAACGACTCATGCAAACTATTTCGTTTTATCAAATCAAATTTGATAGATTGAAGCATTTTATGTTAGTGTGTAAACTTGCATGCAACTTTTGGAGGGTGATTTGTATGGGAAATATCGTACCTAACATCAGTGTTGCGAAACTCATGCTCGCGAGTAAAAAATACTCACTCACCTTACTCATTTGTGAGTAATGCTCACACTGTGAGTTACTCGCGTATGAGTATACTCACGCGTGAGTAATGACGTCATACTCTCGCGTGAGTATTACTCACAAGTGAGTAATACTCACGCGAGAGTATGACGTCATTACTCACGCGTGAGTTACTCTTTTTACTCACGGTGAGTTTAGTGAGTAAGTTATTTTTGTTGGTTTGAAATGATGTTTTCGTTTGTTCTGTGCTGCAATGGTGATTATTTATATACTAGGCACAGTTTTCGAGAAAAGGTGGATCTGCTCGAGAGCTTTGGCACCATAGGCTAGGGTGACCATATGTTATCCTAAAGGAGGACATGTCCTCCTTTTCGATCAAAAATCGAATGTCCTCCTTTTCCATGAAAATCTCCTCCTTTTTGAACTTATACCTAACTTTCATAAAATCGTATGAACAGCTGGTTAATATTTTTGTTTTAGCTACTACATATTATTTAAATGTTATTGTTAAGCTATGATAAGCACCAATTGGCTTCTTTAGCGGTGTTGAGATAATTCCATATTCAGAATCTGCATGCAAAACTGAGCCGAAATCCAAATTTTCATGAATTTTGGAGCCCGGGAACCTATTTAAAAATCAGTTTGAAGTTTGTATGGGAGCGATTTGTCGAATCACCCCTCGTTGCATTTTGTACTGGGCGGAGCTGTCAAGCAGTTGGCCAGCTGTCAAAAGGTGATTTCGAAAAATCTCTTCGAAAGCGATTTTATGTACCAAAATGAAGTTCTAAAAATCTGAAAAAAATCATGGTGGTTCAGAAAAAGGTGCTCTTTCGTATAAAATCAAAAAATCAATACATTTTTCTTAATTTAAAAACCCAATTACGTTTTCAATGGGTAACTAAGAGTTATGTTTTCTAAGCTAAATTACTGGGAGTACGTGTCACATTAAATCGAAGTCGCAATCTCCAGATCTTTACTGCCACCGAAATGTTTTTTTTTATATAAAAATACACCAAACAGATTTGGAAATATTGCCACAAGAACTGTTGATCGTACTAAAGTTAGGGTAAGAAGGCTAGTTTCGAAGCAAAGAGAACATGATTGCGACTTTATATCTTATAAAATCGATTTAGACAGAAAATGGAGATCGCTGGCAATGAAACCCTCGACTTGGCCTAGTAATATTAAGATCAGAGAATTTGAAAATCGTTGTAACTTCTGGAAGCCGTATCGTACTTAAAATCGTTATTTTTTGTGTTTTGAATGGATGATTGTCTAGTTTCTGTTTTTTTCCTGTGGATTATACTTGGTAGATTTCAATTTTGTCAGTTTGCTGTTCGTATAATTTGTTATTAAGAATTAAGATTTCAATAAGATCATTAAGGTCAGTTGAAAGAACATCCAAATAAATAAATAAATAAATAAATAAATAAATAAATAAATAAGAAAGCCTTTCCAATTTAATGCACCAGGAAAATATAGTGAAACGTTAACATGATGTTTCCATCGTGGAGGCAGTATTGATACTGCAAAATCTTTTGTTTTACAGTTTCTAATCGTAATAATTTTCCACAACAGTACAATACAGTAGAAAACTCTTATTCGATTGGCCCAAGTTACCGTGATTTCGGGTGAAATTGATCACTTTTCGCCGTTTTCGGCGCCTAATTTTTAAGTGTTTGTCGATATGGTTAAATTCAATGCTTTAAAACAAGTACGACCATGGTTTTCATCAGTAAACCAGGTTGAAAATTTTACAGCAAATCATTCTATTATAATAAATATCATTTAAAATAAAAAATCAAATAAATTACTTTCGGGGTGAAATTGATCAGTCAGTGAAATGCCTTTGTGAGTGCTGAAAATATTTTTTATATCTGAAGTAAACACCCTAGAATGCGCAAAGCTATGCAAAACTGTTACAAGTTTACTAAATTTTAAATTATTTAAGCTTAAAGTTTATGAAATCCAAAGAAAACGCCTGAAGGTATGCAATTTCCTCACTAATTATGAATATCAATAGTGTACTTTCGGAAAAGTACAATTTTATACCTAAATTAAAATATTTATAGAATTTTTGATGACGAAATCGGGTATAGCGAATACTTTGCAGTTATAAACATTCACTCGAATATTCATTACACGTGTGATACAATTACGGTAACAAAAGTTTGAAAGCGACTATGAAGTTCGCCTAACATGCAGTTTCGGAAAATATTGAATTTCTTACAAAATATGTGACTAATTGGCTGTAAAACATGTAAACTCATCATTCAATAACCATTCAGCCAGATGATGGCCATTTTACACCAATTGTTTTGAGTTTAAAACGTTATTTTTAACAAATAGAAATGGACCTCTCGTCGATCAATTTCACCCCACTGATCAATTTCACCCGAAATCACGGTACTAAATTTTCGAGCAAATCTCTGAAAGTTAGAATAGAATAACAGTAACAGTAGCCGAGTAAAAGCTATCGAGTTCAGAAAGCTGAGATGACTAGTGAAGTTCATTGATGTATTTTCGTTTATGATTTGTTTTAGATTGCTTAGATAAGCTACGAGACGTTCTACCGGTGGGCCGCTCATTGTTATTGTTTACATTTGATGTTTTTGTTTTCGCGAAAAGTAGCATAACATGTGGTGAGCGCCAATCAGATTTTTGCTGGCAGAGATGTTTCGGTTTCTAATGTGGCATGTATCAATCCCGCGAGCTGCGTGATGCCACTAGCAGATGAAAAAAGCATCCCCACGGTCTACGGATATTAATTATAGTGGGCGGATTGACGCATTTTTGCAGATAAATGAACCTCGTTTATTGGATGGGCCTGTATCACATGTTATGCTAGCGAAAATGTAAATAAATGGGCCCACCGGATGAACTTCAAAACTGGTAAATATTCAAAAAACAGCTGATTTGAAACGTCTCATTATTATTCAGCTTTATTATTCAGCTTTCACTGCTTTAATTCAACTGTTGCACAAAAGAGAGCATTAGTGATTTAAACATTGCAAGTTCTCCAAAATTATTGAAAAGGGTACTTTTTATGAGAACTACACCAATTCAGTTGAACAAATAACAAGTTTAAATTTCAACGGTTATAATGATTTCAGTTTTTATTTCTTCTTCTTGTAGAGTTTATAAAATGATCTGGATGCCCTTAAAGAATTGAATCGACGTATACAATGCAAAAACATGTTAGTTGGGTGTTTCCGAGGTGAACCAGCCAAGAGCTGAAATCCTAGTAAATAAAGCTTGCAATAAAGCTTGTAATAATAATGTTAGTTGAGCAAAACAAATTCCATATAAAACTAATTTGTAAACTTGGCTTTTTTATTTTTTTTTTGTATTTTCGTGCTATTTTAAAAAGTGTCCACCTTTTCTCGCGAATGTCCTCCTTTTTCAACCGAATTTGGTTAAAATGTCTTCCTTCACTTTATTTCCATATGGTCACCCTACCATAGGCTAATACCTCTTATTGTTTACCTACGCATGCAAAGTAATATCATCAACTAGGAAATTTCTATATTTCGCCACACTTTGTTAAGGGTATAACTTTTTTCGCATACGTCGGGCCACTTTACGGTATTCAATAAAGATTTTTGGCAAATATTTACCTACCTTCAAATAAAAAATGGTAGGGTCAATTACAGCATCTCTTAGGTCCAAACATTTAAAACTTTTCTTTTCTGCATACATTTGATCGTTTTTTCCCATATGGCTAGTTTCTATTACTGTGCAAAAAGATTACTTGAGTGCTTCAAAATTACTTGAGCAGGCAAGTAAGGAAAAAAGTTTTACACTGGTAACCAGCGGTCGGAATTTTCGCTCATTCTCACGAAAACAGAATTCTCCCTCACGCCAATTTTCAGCGAAAATCTGGCTTGAGAAATCTCCCGCACAAAGAGCAGAGCGAAAACATTTTTTCACTCACTCCCAAAGGTGCGAGAATTTCGTTTGCCCTTTGTCGGCCGATTATGTTGTCTTTCCTTGACTCGTATGACGCCGACGATGATTGGTTCTATGCATTATATTTTCTACACCCTCTGTGTGGTTGGCGTGGTGCTGTGGATAGAGTGCGCGTGTCACGTATGTTTTTAGTAATGTTCCAGGTTCGAATCCCGTCGCGGGCACAATTTTTGTTAATCTGCTTTGAAAAGATTTTCGTGAAAATTGGGTGAGAGAAAATTTAACAGAACGAAAAGAAATTATCTGCAGGTTGAAGCGATTTTCAGTTATCATGAATCGCTACTCTCGAAAGAAGTGCCGGAGGGGAAAAGTGTTTCTCGAGCAAAATAGTGAAAATAAGCTCTCCCGCCGCCGTGAGAATAGCCATATTTCGTATCGCTGAAACGAAAATTACGAACCCTGCTGGTAACGCCTCCCTTGTAAATCTAAAAGAGCTGTAGTTTTTCTGCGCGGAAAAATAGTCCGTTCTATTATTCCGTAAGGAAAAGTAACGTTTTTCCTCATACTAAATACTTGATCAGTTTGTAATTTAAAATTTACAAAAAATAGTAAATTTACTTGCGTGCTCTACTTTCGAACATGAAACTCACATACTAAACGCACCCAGCAAAGCAAAAACCAACAAAACGAATGGTTGATTTCTAAGCAATTTTTTGCTAGAATCTGGTACAACTTTGTGCTGGATGTGTCATAAAAAAGTGCTTAGACTTGAACAAAACTTTATTGGAACTTATGGGTAACAAAAGGAACATATTCTGAAAGAATCTCATGAACTTTTTCAAGTCTCAGTTTTTTTTTTCATATAAAGTTGGACCACCCTAATTATATGAGCCTCGGACCTATTGTCCGATCACGGACACTTGGTTAGCAGCAGACGGGCCGACTCCTTCCTCTGAAGGAGTGCCAACAGCAGAGGATTACACTCCGGTGGAAGAAAGGAAAATATTCCTGATAACTCCTTCTTAGCCTTGAAAAAGGCTGGTTTTTATCCGAACTCCAGGGACTTAATAAAACACTTCACTTTACTTTACTGGTACTTTGATGTATTCGCTTCGATAACTTATAGAAAACTGACAACTGATATGAAACATAACTCCCTTTTATACCCCATTCCCCATATACACGCTACCGCGATCACGCGTTCCAGAAAGTTCTAGGCGCGCATTCGCCACCGCCGCGCCGGTGGAACATTCTCGACGCATCGTGTAGCCGTCGTCCATCGAACATTCTGGTAGCCACGGCGTATGCCGCCGCTGCTCTCTCGTTGTCGTAGTCGTCGTCGTTCCTCTCTCGCGTTCTCTCGATCGGTTGTCCACCCTTAAATGAAACAACACAGCGCACGAGTAACTTTCACGCAGCGAGCAAAAAGACAAAAGAATTTTCACGCAGATTTGTGTAACACCGGATCAGCACAATTTTTGTGTTGATCCGGTGTTACACAAATCTGCGTGAAAATTCTTTTGTCTTTTCGGTCGCTGCGTGAAAGTTACTCGTTGCGCTGTGTACATCGAGTTCTGCGTGTCGCGTTCATTCTTCTCATCGACGACGCGGCGGTGCGCATCATCGTTGTCGTCGCTCTCAACAGCCAGCCAGCTTGCTGCGCGACTGTCGTTCGGGATCGGGTGGGAAGTGCGTGTTCATTTCATACACATACATACATAAATGTTAGAAGGTAGACCGAAATATCCCGCGGTCGACTCGGGGTTAGTAGGATGGGATTCTGGGATTGGAATACGGTAACTGTTGGAACACACGTGACATTCATTTACAAACTATGTTCGCTCTGCGCGCGGACACCTATAAAGAAAAAAAAACTGCCGAGCGAATTACTACCAGTAACATGGCCAGTAATCACACCCAGGTAACCAATAAGCAGCTAAAATGACATTAACTCAGCACTATATGCGCCTTTAAAGCAGGTCATTAAATGCTAGTCTGCTGCTATCGAACTGTCAAATCGGCTACCAATCGAGCACACACACGATTCCGTAAAATTACTTTTTCTTAATTGCTATCTTTGCCAACCCCCTGAAGAAAGCGTTAGTTCTTGAAGCCGCCGCCTCGGGCTCGTTTACGAAATTTCAGCCTGCCTTTCAATCCGCTACGTGCGGAAGCGAACTTCGTCGTACAAATTATCGTCCATTTGAGAAACGATCGTTTAAACATTAAACAAATTTTGTTCAATGCGTTTAGTGTTCTTTGTTAAATTTACAAGACGCACAAGCATGAAAATACTTTTCGTCCATTTAGAACAACTCTGAACTCAATTATATGTGAATGTCACGCCTGCACTAGCAGAAAAAAAATCACTGTTTTCAGCTTAATGCAACCGCCCATTCAAATCATCACCACGTCCTGCACCAAATTTTTGGCTTCACGCCAGTTATATGTGGATGACAGCCATTTCAGGGGATTGATCTCTGTCTACAAGAGGTTTAAGTACAAACAAAAGCCCTCACGTTGAACTGTTGGGCTCAAAGGGGACCTCTTCAGGACCACCCTTAACGGAGCGCTTAGAACTAGCAGTAAGTTACAATTCACTAGAATAAAAAAATAACAATAGAATTATTGACAAGCAACCTTGTCTACTGATTCAATACATTCGCCCCAATAAAACATACCATTTTAATGTTTGATAGGATTCCAAGCCTTTAGATAAATTTTAGATTACCTATGAATGTGAGTAAAGCATACTCGTGAGTGAGTAAATGCACGTCAATACTCACGAGTGAGTGTGAGTTGTACAGCGCTTACTCAAATGTGAGTAATACTCACGGTGAGTTTAAGGTGTACTACTCATACTCACTCGTGAGTTTGACTAGATGTGTGAGTACTCGCTCATTTCGCAACACTGCCTAACATAAATCGCTTAAAACTAACAAATTTGATTTGGTTAAACGAAATATTTTGCATGACTCATTAATTCAGATGTTAATTGACCAATTTCCCTTTTGATTGATTAAACAAATATTTCCATGCTCAATGGCTTGCAGTGAAAGAAGCCCAAAATCGCATATTTTGCCCTATAAATTGAGGTATAGCTCAAAATTGTGACGTGCCGGAGCAAATCTGAGCCCGGATTCGGATTCAGCGGCCCAAAATCTGTCAGAGACACATAAGTTTGCTCTTGAGACAGACCAAAAGTTAAATTTTGTTACGCTGTGTAATGGGAATGATGAGAAAAAGTCAGCTAGTTTTGGAGCAACTGATTCAATAATATGCAAATGAGCTGCACTGTGTATATTTTCAGTGCGTAATGCCATCTCTGCAAGTTCAATGTAACAAAGTTTTATATAATCTTCTTATGTGTCGAGGTATAATTTATTATATTTTGGTTTTAATAAGAGGGAGATTTGTTAGAATGTTTGTTATTTTCACTACTAAAGGTATAAAACATGAACGTTTTTTATAAAACAACCGTTGTTACAATAATTATTATGACAAAATAACATAATCTATAATAATTTTGTATTTCTATCTGGCTGAAGAATTATAAAAGTATTTAAAAATTCACAGATAACATATTGGATTAATTTTACTTGATTCATCTCTTTCGTAATAAGTAATGGAAAGCTTGATGCTATTATTGCTAGATGCTAGATGAACACTTTCAGTTATTTCAATAATAATTGCAACCAGATCATCATCTAAAAAAACATATTTTGTAAAAAATTGCCGTAGAAATTCGTCTGGGTTATTTTTTATTCATTTCCAAATGAGAACACTGAAAAAAAAATCAGAAAAAGGTTACTGCAATTAAATATTAAAAAAAAAGAAAAAAACTGTTCGACTTTCTCAAAAAATAAAAAAGAAGTGAACAAAAAATTTAAAAAAATCAAAAAAATATAGTAGCATCCCAAGAAAAACTATACTAGATACTCAAACAACTCGGCTGTATTTTCAGGACAATGAGAACAAAAACAAAAATGATTGAGTTCATTTATCACATAAATGTATCCAGTTTCTTTCTATCCTCTTGCAGGACTTGCAGACGTTCCTTATGCTGGTTGGTGACCTTGTCAGAACCCAAGTAACAATTTCAATTTTATCAGTTTTTTAGCGATTCAAAAATCCTAAACATAAAACCATTGATGCCGACTTGAAAATGCTCTCGAGTTCTTGTATGCCTCAATAAGCCCACGTTCTGGCTAGTTGGCCCAGTCTTATTAGGGTCTACAGGACTTCGTATGCAAACCGGCTTAGGATTTCGGGTTGTATCATAGTTTTATCAATCTTCTAAATAAAACCATCTTCTGACTTGTCAAATAATTGTTTTGATTATTTTTCACTCTCAATGTTCGATCGTCAGAATAAATAAAGCTTGGTTATTTATCCAGCCATCAATTGGAAAGATGCAGATATGGAATGCAGATTTGTTTTCCTATTTAACCCTTCAGCGCGCGCGCTGTTGTAAAAAGTACAACACTATCAAAAAACCTCGCTTTTCGTATACTGCGCGAGCGCGGTGCAGTTTCGGTTGCTTGAGGGCGCGCGTCCTGGAAGGTTAATACGTGTCAGGAGACATGCCACGGAAAATTTGTGGTGAATGTGACTGTGATAATGACAAAAACTAAGTGCGCCACACAAACTATGCTTAATTTGGAAGTTAAATGCATTTAATTTACTCGGTGGAATAGGGTGCAAAAAAGGTTTTTTCAACACAGCGGAGTTTAAAAGACAATATGTAATTTTTCTGACAAAATTTTTGTTTTTGTGGGCTTCGTGGCCGAGCGGTTAGCGGCGTCAGTCGTTTAGGTGTCTTGTAAGCCTCGGAGTGTGGGTTCGATTCCCACTCCAGTCGGGGAAAACTTTTCGTCAAACGGAAAATTCTCCACTGGGCCACTGGGTGTTATATGTGTTGTCTGTTGTCGAATGTTTGTACTGTTCAGTCTGTAGAGGCCGTAAGGTCGAAGACGGTGTAATTGTCTTTTTTTAATAAAAATAAAATGACGGAAACGTGTTGTATGGTTTAATTTGATCTTAAGCTGTACGTGAAATCATAAAATTGAGTAATAATTTTTCTGTATTTACATGAATTATCCCGGCTAGACGACATATTTTTCTGATAAAACTCTGTGTTCCTGATGATTCCTCCAATAGGGCTAACCCTCCTGAGGTAGTCATAACTGAGCTCATAATAAAACTAGCGGTTTTATCACAGCATTTTTTTGGTTTATGTTACGGCCACGAAATCTTTTGTTGGTTTTATGGATTGCCTCACAGTTTTGTGTATTTGTTTACAAAAAAAAATCTCTCCGACAACAACCGCAAATGCAAGTTTAATTGAAATGGTATATAATAAGTGATAAAACCAATTCATGTCTACTTTGAAGTCTTTAATTGAAGATGTTTATAGCAGAAGTTATATGATAGTTTTATGGAACGCCAAAGGTTCAAAGTAAAAAACTACTACATAAAACTAATTTAGAACAACTAGCTTTTTGATATGCTCGTATAAAACCAGGATAAAACATGAATAAACCTTCAAGGCATGCTGATTGTTACTTGGGAAGCCAACCTGGTCAACCGGTCAGCTCTGTTCTTATGCATACATTTATTTAAGGTTTCAGAAATTTCAATACAGATTTCATCAGGGTAATTCGCCAATTGTTGAATGGTTAGTACTGGCATTTTGGTTTTCATTTGTTTTTCCGTGCATAATTCCGCTTTAGTTGAAAAATATCCAGTGAACGTCTAGATCTAGTTATTCCTTATGCTGTCCATTGAATTTGTATTCCCTTAAATTTCATTTTCTAAGAGAAAATAGAACATTTGTATGGTAAGTCTGTAACCCAAATGTTGAACGCTTCCTTAACCCTTTCGGGGGGACGACTTTTTTCTACACATATTTCGGGAACGAATTTATGTTTTTCAATGGCATACATTATAATACTTAGGGAAACACTGATATATTATGTTAAATATTTTTTTCGGGATGTTCTAGGTCATCCAAACTGTCCTGGAGTTGTAAAACTGGGAGATTCAAATAAATACATTAATTTACAACGTTTCTCCTAGCAGAACATGTTTGATAAGACTCATTGAATCAAGAAAACATTTTTTTTACCGATTCAAAAGTATTTCAGATATTGACGATACTCCAAATTGTCCCGAAATAATATTACATGATCTACCAGATCAACAAACGTTTCAAAGATGTTATATCGTATCAAAACATATCCAAGTAGACCCTCTCAGTCAAAATACCAACTTTTGCTACTGCGTCAACGAATTACAGGTATTCTAGATCCTCCAATAAGTACATTAATTTGGATCATTCAATTTACCAAATCAACCAAGACTTTAAATGTGTCTTTTTGTTATGAAATATATCCAAGTAGTTCCTCTAAACCAAACTATTACCATCAGTTACTTCATCAATGCATTAGAAATATACCAGGTCATCTAAAATGTACGTGAATTTTTATTCATACAACCAACGCTATCCCTTGACAAGATCTCAAGCATATTCCTAAAGCATAATATTTATTTTTTATTCTATTCTATTCACACCGAATAGTTTTCCCAGTAAACACAAAACAATTAGGGTGCCGTTATAGTTACGCGTGAGAGTGAGAGTGCGCGTGTTCGAAGCCGCAAAAAAGAATATCAACAACAGCAAATCCACGAAAATCCTTTGGACGCGCACTCTCACTCTCACTTTGAAGCGGCACTATGTCGGCGCCGTTACATTTATGGACTTCTGCCCGAATTTATGCTGAACTGTTTACTCTCACAGACAAATTGGCATTTGAGTGGAGCGGCATGTCGTGGTTATCATGAGAATATTTTCAAAGTCCTTGAAAATCGTCGTGGACTTGGAACTTAAAAAATTTTAATGGCTTTCATGGATAGCGTGATTGAATTCGAAATGTGTGATTCACCCGCGTGTAAGTGTGCGCTAATTTATGACTTGCTAGTGGGATTCGAGAGAAAATTAGAATTATGAGACTCCAATGAAACTCTGGAGCGTTCCGAGGGGAAAGCTGATTTACATTTTGAAAGGCATTTCGCTGGGGTTTTGGGGTGTGGACTTCAAAAGGGTTTCAGTGAGATCTACGATAAGATCCAAGCCTGATACGATTGCCGATCAGTCTACAATAGGAGGGATTCAGCTTGAATTTCCATGCAAAACCTGTTGAAAATCTTGTGGAACTCAAAAAAAAAAACATACTGGGGGCGAACTTTGATATGTCATTGAGGAAAATTCGGTGGGTATTGAATGGCAATTCCGGTGGGGTTTCTAATAGCAAATTAAGGGAAATTATAGTGGAGAAATCTGATAAGAACCAGATCAATATTGGTCGAGATTTTTTTGTGGGTTCCGGTGTTTTTGACAAGGCTAATGATTAAAGATACTTGTGATGAATTTGATTTGAGAATCTTCTGTGATCCCTCCAGGTGTTCATGCGAGATTCCTTCAGAGATCCTTTCCAGGATTTGTTGAGGAATTCCCTACGAGATTTCTCTAAGAGTTCCGAGAAACTTCAAGGAATTTTCTCTGAGATTCCTTCAGGAGTTCCTAAATACATTCCTTTGGACATTTTGTCTATAATTCTACTTTATGGAACATTTTCGGTTTTTTTTTCTTCTGAGGTTCCCAGAAACAATTCAAAGATAGAACTGTTGGCGAGATATTTGAAGGGAAATAAAAAAGAACCCCTAGAGGAGCTCCTACTTAGTTCTAAAAAAACTCTTGAATTGTGTAATAAATCCCACAAGGATTACGAACATCTAGGGAAATTCCAGAATG
Source organism: Aedes albopictus (assembly GCF_035046485.1). Taxonomy (NCBI): domain Eukaryota; kingdom Metazoa; phylum Arthropoda; class Insecta; order Diptera; family Culicidae; genus Aedes; species Aedes albopictus. The sequence continues at coordinate 154,434,478 of NC_085138.1, read as the reverse complement.
ATCTTCTGGAGGAATTCCATAAGAATCTGCAGAAAGTGAAAAAAGGAGAAATTTCTGAAATGAGTTAATGTAAGAATCCTGAAAGGAGTTCCTGGAGGAGTGGTTGCAGAAGTTCTTGAAGAAATTCCGCAAGATTTTTTTTGGTTGAATTCCAGAAAGATTACCCGGATAAATCGCTGAATAAATTCCTTGAGAAATTTCAGATGGACCTCCCGGAGGAATCTCTTATAGAGTTTTTGGAGGAATCAAGAAGGAACTCCGGGCGAATTTCCTGAAGGAATCCCGGAAAAGGATTCCTGAAGAAACCTTGAGAATAATTGGATGAAATTTCAAATGAAAATCCTTGGCATATTGATTATTTTTGCTCTACAGTCTAATACAAACATTTAATAATTGTCCCGCTCCAAACTAGGACCAAAACGTCGAAGCGAAAATAAAACTAGTTTTCCTAATGCTCGTATAGGACTGACTGCCGAGCCAATACAAGCAATGTTCTTAGAATCTGTGAATATATTCTCGAAGGTATATAGGAAAGACGTTATGAATTAATTCCGGAAGAAACCCTGGTTGGAATTCCTGTAGGAATTCCAGAAAGACCACTTGGCGTAATCGCAGAACAAAATCTCCGAGGTCTCCCGAAAGGTTTTGTGAGAAGAACCGATTTAGGCTCTTCTAGAGGAATGCTATTAAGACGTCCTGGAGGCATCCCGGAAGATGTTCCCGGAGTAATCAAGAATTCCTTCAGAAAGGAACTTCTAGAGGAATTCCAGAAGGTATTCCTGAGAGGAGTTTCTCCTGCAGAAACCCATCAAAATCTCCAGGAGGAATCCCAGAAGAAACTCCTAGAATAACTACAGAAGAAACACCTAGAGGAATTCAGCATTCCCAGATGCAACTTCTGGAAGGATTTTTTCATGAATTCTGGGAGGGATTGGATTTACAGAAGAAAATCCTGGAGAAACTCTCAGATGTTCGTAATGTAATATTACAGAATTCCTTTAGGTGTTTTTCTACGGAATCCTTTATGAAGTCACTCCAGATGATCCATAAATAAATCTTCTATGAGTTTTTGTTTTATTAAGCTCTCACATTTTTGTAAATTCTAACAGAACAACCTGAGAGAAATTCCTCTAACAACTTCTTAAATAATAAATTCAGAATTTTTTTTGTAAGGCATTCTTCCAAGAATTTCTTCTGAGTTTTCCCAAATAGAAAAAACAATGTCTAAAGGAATCTTCCTTGAACTACTAAAGACATCTTAGAAGAAACTCCTGGAAGAATTTCGGAATGAATTCCTTGAAGAATCTTGGGAAGAACTTATGGAATAATCTTGGAAAGACTACCTGGAGGATTCGAGGAACCCTGGAAGAATCTCGGAGGGATAAAAAAAATCCGGGAAGGAATCTATGAAAGAATCCCGTAAGGAGATTCAGGAGGAATTTTGGAAAGAACTCCTGGAAGAATCCCAGAGGAAACTGCTGAAGTAATCCTGAATAAATACCATAAATATCTCGAGTTATTCCGTAATCACAATCTAAATTCCCATGAGGTTCTGTGACATTTTCCGAAACAATTTTAAAAAGGTTTCCGGAATTATTTGGAAAAAAAATCCTTCAGGAGTTACTCCAAGAATCCCTTTCAGAATATCTCAACATTTTTTTTATAAAATCTAACCAGCACTTTCTTATGAGCCCCACCGGAATGCCTCTTACTATAATAACCGAAATCTCAACATAACTTCCCTCTATAATAAATCCCAATTCCATCAAATCATATCTGAATCCACATAAGAATCCCACCATAAACACTTTTAGCGTCTTCCAATTCCTCCTACCGTAGACTGAGCCGCAATCGTATCAGGCTTTGATCCTACGATTCCAAAGGGATTGATAATTGCAATCCCTTTGGAAGTCCTCCTAAAAATCCTAGTGAATCTCATATTTCACGTTTTCCCCAGAATCTCACCAGAAAGTAATAAATTGGCAATTATTTCATACGGATGAACCACACATTTCGAGATCACACTTTCCATGAAAGCCTACGAAATTTTATATGTATACCGAATATATATAATCATAGTCGATCATCGGAAGGGCTTAGCTTATCTGAAATATTTATCGAGCACTGAAGAAGTCTGTAAGTCACAGGCGAAATAGGCCTATCTGTCCGAAGATAAGCACAGTAGTAGAATTAAAAGGAATTTGCTCGTCCTTTCTAGTTTTTCTTTAAGTAGTTATGTATTCATTTTTATTTTGCAAGAGTGAAGTATTAGTGAAGTGTTTTTAAATTTGACTATAGTTTCAAGTAGGTATCAATTTTTGATAGCTACACAGTGTTTTGTTTTTCAAACGGGATTTTAATTTTCCAACGTTGACAATACTGAAGGAACTTGAAGCCTTGATTAAGGACTGTTCAATTTATATAACAGACAACATTTTCACTATAAAAAGAAGTAGTTCAAATTTAACCACCCTTGCTTTGTTGTTCAGTACATCATCTTTCATTATAGTAATCATAACTTTATAGAAAATCGGCCAGGTGTTGAACGAGATGAATTTTTCGATTGCCGAAAATCAAAATATATACATAACTACTATTCATATATGGTACATCGTTTTTGATATTAAAAAAAGTATACTTATACAGCAGTATAAGTAACAAACATTGTGGCAAAATTTAAACTTAATTGACATAAGTTGTTTAGATATTAAAGTCTCAAGTGAAACTCGATTTCTTGAATTATATTCAATTGTAAAGCGAAAAGGCATGAAAATATTAAATGACCATTTTTGTGCATCCAGTCAAAAGTATACACGATGCAGTTTTAAATGCAGAAACCCGCTTTTAGGTGTTATTACTGGATTGATTACTGTGCTCCCTAACAAGCCAAGGAATCAAAACAGTTCGTTCTTGGTAGGTTCTTCCGAATAACAATGCAACCTTTTGCAAATTTTACATAACAAGGATGTCGGAAATAAAAACTTTACATCCAGTTATTTTCAAATAAGGTGTACAATAACATAGGATCAACTTTGTTGAAAATAAATGATAACAAGATTCTCTAGAGCCGAAAACTTGCATCAATGGAGCAAAAAGCATGCATTTTTTTTACTATGATCATCTTTATGGATTATTTTTTTGATAAAAAAGCAATTAAAAGCACATCTTTCTTCTGTATCACTCTGAAAGCAATATACTTATACGCTGTACAAATTTGAGCCGAATCCATAGTGCAACGACAACACTGGAATCAAATAACTATATTTTCTCAATTATTATGAAAATAAGTCAACTCACTAAACCATGCTGGATGCTGTTTGGTGCATTATTACTGACTAATAATTGAGCTCTACCTTCAGTAGAATAGTATTTGTTTCCAATACATTAAAACATTCATGAAAATGTGCGTGCTGGGTATGTGGAAAATTGTGTAGAATTTTGAGAAATAGGTTTTTATTGATGTTTAAAATTACCACTTCATTCACATAATAAAGAACATTTTGTATAATGTTATATTTTCCCTGCGATGTACAATGGTTATTGAAAAACAAAAAAAAAAAAAAAAGATATCGTACAAGCAAAATGTCCGTTTTATAAATTGAACAGTCCTTATGTAGTATTTATTTCGTAAAGGAAATTTCCTTGACTTCCTTGGGCATAGAATATCTTCGTGCCTACCACACGATATACGCATGCAAAATGGTCATTGGCAGAGGAAGCTCTCAGTTAATAACTGTGGAAGTGCTCATAGAACACTAAGCTGAGAAGCAGGCTTTGTCCCAATGAGGACGTTACGCCAAGAAGAAGAAGAAGTCCTTATGTAGTAAACTTTTGGTTCGTCCTGTAGGATATTTTTCTTGAATTCTCAAATGATCTGAAGAACCAAGAACATTCAAAATATCAGAAAGCTTGGTGGAAGCACTTTATGCAGACTCACAAAATCTGATTGGGCAAATTTTATTGTTAAAATAAAACTGAGAATACTTCAGCTGATCTAATAGATCATTTGGGCCATTCAGCAATAGCTGAAATAATATTGGTGGGCCCAGAAAACCACGCAAATTTCAAATAATAGATAATAATCTGGGACGGGACCCGTCAGGTGCTAGTGAAAGTACGAAACCATTTGTCTGTCAGAAAAGACCACTTCTGATTGATCGTTTGCCGTGTTTTTAGTAGCTACTGTTTTTTTTTATTTTTGTTTTGTTGAAAGTTGATAACCATCAACATTCAGCATGTGTTTCACTTTCTGTTCTGTTTTTATTCCGAGCTTGACATGGAGAAATTTACTCATCGAAGCAGAAGAGGTAGCAAAAAAATAGTCAACAAGTTTGATGGATTTGCGTATGAGTATTATTGGCAACACTGAAGTAACCCCCGTATGAACTCTATTGAAAACAATAGGAGGGCTTGTACCAGTCAGCTGCCATCCGTCCGAGATAATAATCAACACTGATTTATAGATGCTCAATGGGTATCTATCGTTGTTAAAAGCATCTCCAAAGTTGGTCTCATAGATCATATGACCTGATCTTTCGGATCTTTCTTTTGGGTCTAAAACTTCTATATTAGAAAAAAAAACATTTGTAGTGCTGCGTTTAACCTTATTCGTGCATTGATATCATTTTAATCCAGTCATTCACGCTGCCCGTACACTACGCTAGCGAGGTGTGCATTACCTAATGCATAAATAGGGTTAAACTCACTAAATGATTGTACATATCTGTGATATAAAATAAAGGAACTATCCCAGACTTGGTTGACCTGAAGATGATAATGAATGACTTCGAATATCTGATTCTCATCAAAATCAAAATCATGAATGGTCGATCTTGCTTTTTTAGAACCAGCAGGGCTATGTCTCGCTTGCCGAGGAATTCTATGAACTTGTACTATAAACTAGCTGTTGCGGTAGATCGTATGACCTGATTTCTAGGGTGATTCGTAGAACACATAACATCTAAATTTAAAAAAAAATCATAAGTTCCGGCGAATGTATTCACTGAACAAGAGTGGATAAATAATATAGTAAAAAGAAATTTGAGTGCTTTGATGCTTTGGTCTTAAAGATCATTAGAACTTAAATTTCGGATAAGACTAATAGACCTTCAATGTCTTACACACATCAACATTAATTTAGAATTATTCATCTTGCTTTGTAGAACCAGTTAGTATTGCCTCACTGGTCATGGACATATATGTACATACACTGTGGTGCATAATTGATCGGACAAACGCCGATTTTCATACAAAATGGCCAAGTTTGAGATGCGGTAACTACGGTTTGCGTTGATGGATTGAGCTCGAATTTTGACACGGAACTACTTATATGCTAAATTTTACGTATACAAGATACAAATTGTTTTCGTTCTCAGGTTTGGGCGTGGCAAGGCGTTCATATTGTGCAAAAGTGATCGGACAGCGGCACCCCTTTGATTTACACGTAGTTCCGTGTCAGAATTTGAGCTCAATCCATCAACGTAAACCATAGTTACAGCATCTCAAACTTGGCCATTTTGTATGAAAATCGTTTGTCCGATCAATTATGCACCACAGTGTAAGTATATAGAACCTAGAACATCTAAATTGCTAAACAATGTTTCCAATGCAATCTGGACTCTAGAAACATGATTCGATTCGTTATATTGCTGAAGGAAATGTGAGTGCCTTTTCTGACTTATTTAGATGACCTGAAGTTTCAGAGGAGATAGAATCCAGATATCAAAGCCACAAACGATCAATCTTTTTTTGTAGGAGAAGTTTGAACATGTCTTGTTAACGTAGGACATACAGAAAACTCGCATGACCAGATTTCTAGGATAAAATGGAAACCTATAAAATTCAAAACAAGCTGTGGTACTGTGTATAGAATCACTAAACTAAAGTGTCATTTGACATGAAATTCCGAATAATAGTCGAAGGTCAATATCTTTTACACATCAAAATTAATCATAAATCATTCATCTAGTTCTGCAGAAGCTGCATAGGTATATTTCGTTAGCTGGAATCACGTACAGAGCTCTGGTTGTTGGGGTAGATCATATGGCCCTATCTCCAAGATGATTTGGAGAACCTAGAACATCTAGATTACAAAAAAAATACCTGTAATGCTGCGCATGGGCTCATTGAGCATAAATGGATACGTGGTACTGGTGAAGTAAATGTGAATGCTTGGGTTGATCTTACAGATCACTTGGCCAGAAGTTTCGGATGCAATAAATGAACCTTGAATGTCTTACACGCATCAACATTAATCATGAATGTTTCATCTTGATTTGTAGAACCTGATTGGGTTTGTCTCATTAGCTGGAGACATATACAATGTTCTGGTTGTTGAGGTAGATCATGCGACCTGATCTCCAGGATGATTTGGAGAACTTTAAATATTTACTTTGTTGGAAATTGAATTGGTTGTACTGCGTATAGCTTTACAGAACCTAACTTGATAAATAGAATATTCAAAAATACTACCTATACCTTGGTTGATCTGATAGACCATTTTGGCTGAAGTTTCGGATGATTTGGAGAGCATAGAACATCTCATATCCACGTGACTACAATATTCATGATGGAAGCAGGCTTATAGAACACGGTTGGATATATGTAGGTGTAAACAATGGTTCAAATACTCGGTGCTCATTAGATTCGAGAGCATTCTCTTAGAACTGAAAATCACCAGATGTTCTGGATCCCTGGGATGTTTTGGTGTAACTAAATATGATCCAAAACATTTTTCCCTAATTGTTATCATCTGGCGGTACAACTTTGCCAAAGAAACCATACAGCTATCTATTGTCATTGATTTTATACAGCTCATCATACAAGGTGGGCTAATATGACCCATCCGTCCCGAAAGGGTTAAGCAAGCTCATCCTAATGTTGGACGGTTCTCGCTAATTGTTGAACGGTTAAAGCTTTGCTCGTGATTGATGACGTATAACCCGACATCAGCCTATCATTCACCTGTTTTTATTTTAGGCATCAAACCCAACATAGACCCAACAGTTATCCGATGTGAGTCTAACAGTTGCCTAACATTTGATAAAATTTGACCCGACTTTGACCCAACATCCGATATTTTTTTCAATCTGGCGGATTTTTTTTCGGTTTTTTCGTGTTTTGTGCCCAGCTAGTCCGAGCTAGTGACAATTCATTTAAATGACAAAGAATCGCTCATTTGGAGAGAGCTCTAGTGGACTGAAATCATTTCAAACATGACTAGATGCAAAAATGGCTGAAAAGATTTGATTAGAAGCGAAAACGACAGAAGAAAAGTACGCCTTTAAAAGCCCCTGAAACACTCCTGGAAACCCATGGGACCCACTCAACCCCCAAAAACACACATAAAACGACCCTAACACTCTGAATCCCTCTTGCGACCCTAACACTCTGAAACCCACATGCATATGCATCTACATCAAACGTTTACGGTGAGCAAAAATTACTTAAGTATGATTTATAATAAAATATTCAGAAACTGTTCAACATTTGGGTAGTGTTCAACAATTAGCGAATTACCCTATATCAGGAATTTCTTTATAAACTTGTTCCAAAAATTATCATTGCAACTGCTCCACCGTTTTCTTAAAAAAAATCCTTCAAAAAATCTGCAGGAGTTCCAGGAGGAGTAATGTACTCTAAATCTAAAACTACGTGTTATTTTTTTTTAACTATTTTCATTGGATTCGCATACTTATACTATAGCATGAAACGAGCTCACCAATTTGTTCGAATAATAGCGAAATGTGAGTTCCAGTTACAGGTTTTTCAGTATAATCCAACGTATCTGCAAATCACACGCAGCTATCGAATGACTGCGGGACTCTTTGTGTTTCACACTGGCGAACCAAGTTCCTCTTCTACATTTCTTGACTTTACATCCCCACTGTGACAAAGCCTGCTTGTCACAAAGTGTTCTATTATCCCTTCCATAGATATTAACTGGAGAGCTTCCTCTGCCAATTCTCATTTTGCATGTGTATATCGTGCGGCAGGCTTGAATATACGCTATGTCCAAGGAAGTCAATGAATTTTAACTATGCAGGGCAACTAACTACATCACCCGATTATGTGCTCAATTTCCCTCCATACAAATTGTGCTGACTTGAGTAACTTCGTACAATCATCGCTAGAACAAGAACATGTATTCCTTATTCATGTGTACACACTTTCATCCACACCCGAACGATGGTAGAAACATTACTGCAATCTAATTGCTTCGATAGAAATTTCTTGCTACCCACCATACTCTTCCTGCATAGTTTCAACCCCATAATGCTCAAATGATGACCAAACACCACACATATCCGCATTCAATCTAGTTTCATTCAGCGACCGATAATAGCCGGTGGTCAGTGCTTGGGCGGTGGTGGTGTAGGCGAGTGTTACCGCAGAAAGTGCAGGGCAATTTTGTGTCAAATGACGATAAAATGATTTTATTGACTTGCCAACCGCACATACTACGCTCGTCCCCGTATTATGATGGAATTCTAGAAATAGAAGCATGACTATAGGGATGATGATGATGTACTTTGTGTGCACTCAATGTGCTTAGTGCCCTGCAGGTATCTGGAACACATTAAGAAGCAACAATATGTATTGTTGGCTAAAGATAGCACGTTCCTTGCTTGGGTGGTGTAACTACTCATTAGGATAATGGCATTGTGTTCAGTTTGTGAACTTAGTTTGCTCCAACTTTTCATCAAACATTTCATTCTTAGGTCACCGAAAAGAGCCAACAAATTAGTATTTCTCGAGGAAATCCTTCAGGAATTCACCCAGAGAAGACTTTCGGAATTCACCCTGGGTTCTCTGCACAACGAATTCCTTTAAGAATTCTTTCTTAAATTCCTCAACACATTTCCTTTTGAATACATTCCAGCTCTTCGTCCAGAAATTCAGGGGAATTCCAGGATTTTTCCAAGAGTTCAATAATTTGAGTGTACTTCGGAAATACCTCGAAGAAATTTTTCAAAAATTTCTCCAGGGATTCCCTTAAGAAATTTTTACAGGGACACCAGTGATAGTTTTAAGACTTATACGTGAATACCTTCATACATTCTTTCAAGGATCCTTGAGGGAATAAGCCAATTGACATTTCTATAAGAATATGTTCTAAGATGAGTATATGCAGTATAGCAGCATATAAAACTATCTTTGGGGAAGTTTTGGCAAGGATGTACTCGGAACAATAGAACTGAAGGTTTATTCTTTAATCTTTTTGCATAAATAAAAAGCTGAATATAATATGTTTCGATCACCTGTAGCTATGAATGCTGAACAGTAACAATAAATGCTGAACAGTGAGAGTATTAGCTGAACATTGGCTGGGTAATGGTTTCTGTGGCTGAATACAATGATAGCTGAATGTTGGTCTGAAGTATGGCTTGTTCAACTTCTTTAATCAGCAATACATGGATGGCTCAATATCAAGTTGAATAGAATATTATTCATCTGTGTAACCAGCTTTAAACAGACACCAACATGCAGAATTAATCATCTGTAGCTCAAACTCTAATCAAACATTTTTTTACGGCTGACCCAAATAATGTATTCGTAGAGTCCTCATTTCTTCTTCAGCCTTAATCCAGGCCTGGCCTAGTTCAGCTTATGTTCTTGATTATTCAGACACCACAAGTAATGCTCTCCAGTTAGCCTTGTGGTTAAGGCTATGGATCGCCAATCCGGAGACGGCGGGTTCGATTCCCGTTCCGGTCGGGAAAAATTTCTCGACTACCTGGGCATAGTGTATCATTGTGCTTGTCTCACAATATACAAATTCATGCAATGGTAGGCAAAGAAAGACCTTCAATTAATAACTGTGGAAATGCTCAAAGAACACTAAGTTGAAGCGAGGCGGATCAAGTCCCAGTGGGGACGTAGATCCATAAAGAAGATGAAGTAGAAGTAGAAGAAGAAGAAGAAGAAGAAGAGGAAGAAGAAGAAGAAGAAGAAGAAGAAGAAGAAGAAGAAGAAGAAGAAGAAGAAGAAGAAGAAGAAGAAGAAGAAGAAATGCTCTCATTTTCGAGAATAAGTATACAATTGTGTGTGGTGTAGGTGCTAAGGTGAGTGACAATCAGCGGGGTGACACAGCTGTCAAACTCGGTACATCGCCGCTCTAACCAACATCGTTTTTAGTACGTCGCGTTTTGGTACCCACTTTTTGGTCTGTTTACCCTAACTTGTTCCTGATTTTTGGGTGTATGGCTCATGTGTTGCGATTGCTAATTTTGGAAATTACACATTTCAAACGAAATTGTTGTTTTTGATGATTGTTTCTCTTTGTTAATCACTTTGCACGATGTTACATGAAGCAGCGAAGCAGTGTCGATGTTTAAATCGCATGTTTGCCATGAATTAAGCAATAAAAACAAAAACATTGGACGGTGAATGGAATGCTGGGTTGCTGATTCTGGCCCTTCCTCATACCCCTGGTGACAATAAATCAGGAGGTACGACTTCAAATCTCAGCTCTCCCATAGATTAATTTATAAACTCCTTAACATCTCTCTGGAAATAGAAAGCCGCAAATGGAAAACAATGAAAGTAAATTATTTATTTAACCCAAAATAAATATTTTTTTTATTAATGACTGATTAAGCGCATATCAAACCCTAAATCAGCCTAAATCAATGAACTTCATCAGATAAAGGTTAAATAAAATCACCAAAATTAGATGTTTAGGGGCTGAATAAAGGATTTTACCTCTTGTGCTCAACTTTTGTTCAAATAAAGGCTGCTTTAAAATAGTTCAACAAACACTCTTCTTCTTCTTCTTTCTGGTTCTACGTCCGCACTGGAACTTGGCCTGCCTCGCTTCAAACAAACGCAACAAACGCCTGTACTGCATCAAATTGTTACCTGGGATTCGAGATATTGGTGATTATATAGGTCAATCTCTTTAAATTTGAGTGAAATTTCCAAAAAAATAATGAAGATTTGTATTTTTTTAGCACGAAAAAATCAGTTAAAAATTCATTCTCAACGTACATTTGAAAAATTAGATATTATCAAGTTACAGTAAATATTTCAGCTCAATTGGTTACGGAGATCGAGAGCAACTTTCCCAAAAAAAAAATAAATAAAAATCGATTTCAAATCGTCAGCCTTGTATGGAAAGTCGAATATTCGCTCTACTGTAATTTTTTTCCTTCACATTTTCGAGCTCAGAGCACGATTGTATATGACTTAAATGATCATCAGTTTACAGGTATGACTCGATTTAGTGGACATTTTAATTTTCAAAATGTCTATAAAATCGAATTTTACATAAAATCGAAGCTAAATTTTTTATTTCATTTTTTATTAAATTGTGTTCCACAATGCACCAAAACATATAAAAACTGCATGAAAACTGAGTTTTCGATAAAAGGCTCGGAGTTTTGGCATATATTAGTAATAACCTCTAAATAACGAATAAACCACTATCTCGCTAGTTTGTTAGGATCGAATTCCATTGTCTCTAAGGATATGCATGGTTGGTTCAAAAGACAATATTTTGAATAATGGAGAAACACAATAACGTTATTTGCATAAATGTCCCAAAAAATTCAAAAAGTTCAGAAACTCATTCAAGGATTCTTTTGAAAATGTATCCGAGGATTTTTTAACCTAGGAATTCCTCCATCATTCTGAACCTCAAGGGGCTCCTCGGAAATTTAGAGATTAGTGGCAAACACTTCATAGAGCGTAGTTACTTACTGGTTGTGCTGTATTTGCCGAACGATCTTTCTGTGTGAGTAGTAAAAGCTTGTACCGTTATCTGCTCGGTGTTAAATAAAAGTACGTGAACCCAGAATTTTCCACTTTATTACGACGGTCTCCAAAGAAAACTTCCCAAATCAAAGCATCGTGTTGTTATTTCAAAAAATCGTTCATGCGTTCCTTCAGAAGTGTCACAAAGAATTCTTTTAATAAATCTTGCATGAATTGCTTCACCAATACGTTCATGATTTTTCACGAATCATTTTAGAGATTGTTTGAGAAATACATCCAGGGAATAGCTCAAAAAATCTTCTGCATATTCATACATAAATTTCTTTAGGCATTTGTTTGGATTGTTTGGAGAAGCTATTGTAGATATCTAAAATTTCTTCAGAAATTCTTCTAAAAACTCTTTCTAAAAAATCTTTTGGAAATTTGTCCGAATATTCAGCCAAAAAATCTCTCACGGATTAAAAAAATCTTTTATGGATTCATTTGGAAAATGTTTCAAAAGTTTCTTCAAAAATTGGTTCTGTGGTTATTTTGAAAATTTTTCCAAGGATTTCACCTGAAATTCCCATAGCAACTTCCAATTTCTCCAGAAATTCCACTAGAGATTCGTGCAGAATCCAATTAAAAAAAAACTGAGTTTCAGTCAAAAAATCTTCCTGGTTTTTCTTTAGAAATTCCCCCAGGGACTGTTTAAAAAAAATGGGGAATTCATTCGAGATTTTTTTTGCGGGGACCCCTACAGATTCTCTTAGAAAATCTCCCATGGATTTTATTATCAATTCGACTAATAATTAATCCAGAAATATTCCCAGATTTTCATCCAGAGTTTTCTTTACAATTTTTCCAAGGATTACTTAAAAAAACTTTCACAGAGTTTTCGATAATTCTTTCATGGACCCTCGCTATTCTTTTAAAAATCTATCATGAGTGCCTGAGAAATCTCCCATTTTTCAAGGACTCCTTTAGAAACTCCTCGTGGAATTAAATTAAAAATTTTCCAGGAAATCCTAAAGAAATTCAGTTACAAATTCTCTCTCAAAATTTTCTAGGGATTCCTTTAGACTTTAGAATGTTCCCCAGAAATTTATCTAAGAACTCCTTAAGAAAGTCTTGCTCTCAAAAATGTTACATGGATTCCTTTCAAAAATCTTGCATAGATTGTTCCTGAAATTTATTATTGAATTTCTTCAGATTATTTTTTTCATTGAGATTCCCCCAGACTTTTTGAGAAAGTATTAGAAAATCCTCCAAGGATTCCTTCAGAAATGTTTCTACAGATTCTTTCAGAGATTCTTATAAAGATTCCTTTGGAAAGGCAGGAAGACTTTCTTGCAGAGATTCCTGCAGAAATTCACATAGAGATTTCAATAGAGATTCTGCTGGGTTTCCCTTTATAAATTTTCTCAGAAATTCCCCAGTTTTTTTTATTTTCTGAACAGGTTTTGTTAGGTATTCCACCAGGGGTTTCCAGGTGTTTCTTCAGGTATTCCTTTAGGATTTTTTTCAGAAATTCATTTAGAGTCTTCTTCATATTTTTTTAATTCCTTCTGAAATTTCTTTAGCGATACTTTCGGAAATATATTAAAAGACTTCTTCAATATTCCTAGAACTACTTCAGAAATTTCAGTAGAGATTTCTTCAAAAGTTGTTCCATGGATTCTTTCAGAAGTTTTTTCAGGAATTGCTCAAGCATTTTTTTTAGAGATACCTACAGGGAATGAACCAATGTTCCAATGTACTAGTGAAAGGGCACTGAAATCAGGGACCTTGACTAACTAGCTCTGATTTTACCATGGCAATCCTGGAAATAGTTTATCACACATCTTTTCAGTAAGTTACCGAAGCATTACAATGAACAAAAATCTCGGTGAGGATGTCGTAAGAAATGTTGAAAGAAGATTGTTAGAAAGTTTCTAGGAAAAGCCTGGTGAATGGATAGTTTGCATGCATCCGCCAAAAATGTTGCCATTTCTAAGGGATCTGTAAAAAAAAATATCGCCAGAAAATCATCCCTTACACTCCGCTCATAGTGATCATCGATAAAGCGAGAGATATTCATAAAAATGAATTCAGAAAGGGAGATTAAGGTAAATATATAAAACTAAGTATGTCATGAGGTATGCTTTGGCTCTATTATGGGTGCTTCACAAAGCTATTTATTGATATGAAGTCCTCCGTGTTTCAAAAGGTTGAAAGCCCCTGCAATATAAGTCACCATAATACAAACGGCAAGTTTTAAACTGATTGGATATTACAGATTTTGGGATAAAAAAAATCTACATAAAATCGAGGTAAAATGTACATAAAATCGAAGTACATGTGTGGCTTCGTGGTCGTGCGGCTAGTGTCACCAACCATTCAGTCGCATCGTGCTAAGGAGCGCGGTTTCGATTCCCGCCGCAGCTGTCAGGAAATGTTTTGGGCTGTGCCACTGGGCTTTGCATGCTAGTCCGTTGTCTAGTGTCGTGCTTCCTTCAAAGAGCAAACAGCTCACTGTAAGTACTAAACGTGTCCGTGTTTTTTAAAGTACATAAAATCGAGGGTCTATATAATCGAGAGTCCACTAAATCGAGGTATACCTGTACCGAGTTCTAAAATGCTGTAAACTAGTGTTATTGGAGGAATCACTTAAACAGTGTGTTATCGCTTCAACTTAGTGTTCTTTGAGCATTTCCAGTTATTGTCGTGGGCTTCGTGGCCGTACAGTTAGAGGCGTCAGTCGTCTGGCCGTTTCGTAAGCCTCGGAGTGTGGGTTCGATTCCCACTCCAGACGGTGAAAACTTTTCGTCAAACGAAAAATTCTCCACTGGACCACTGGGTGTTTCGTGTGTTGTCCGTTGTCTCATGCATGTGATTGTTCACAGTCCGTGCAACCTCTGGTTGAAGACGGTATAGTGTCGGTAGACGGTGTAGTGTGTAATTGAAGGGCTTTCTTTGCCTGCCATTGCATGAACTTATATATTGTGAGGCCACAATAATACACTGTGCCCAGGGAGTCGAGAAAATTTTCCCGACCTGAATCGAACCCGCAAACTCCGGATTGGCGATCCATAGCCTTAATCATTAGGCTAACTGAGTTGACGACATTGACCCTAAATTTTTGAGTTAGAGCAATTTTTCGTTGACATTTTTGCTGGATTGATTTGGTCGCACAAGTTCGTCATATTTAATATTTTCATATACAGATTTCGAAATTAGCTGTTGGCGATTGAATAGTCAAAATGACATTTTCAGCACAGGTTGTGGCTCGAAAAAAGAAAAGTGCTGCAGATAAATTTCTTCCTTTTTTACTATGCTTCACTTCCTCTGTCTGCTATCTCTCAATCACCTGCACAAAAACATTCCCTGTTTCTCAGCCCGAACTACTCAATCTTACATAGTATTGATTCAATTTGCATAAGTGGAAAGTCAAGTTAAAATGTCTCGGTGCCGACTACAGACTGCCACCAAGTACAGAAGAAATCGGGCTTTTATCACCGTGTGCTGTTTGATATTTCTGACTGAATACATTTAGGGTGGATTTAGTTTGAATATGCACTACTAAGAAATAAACCAGCCTAGGGTTGAACATCTTTATTATAAATCGTAACAATAAATGTGAAGCTCAGCAAATGTAGTTATCTAGTTTTGCAATACTATTTTATATGAAAGACTCATTTTAGTGCATAATGAACTTTGATAGCTCGAGTAATTCGTAAGAGAAAAAATGTGAAAAGCAACAGTTAGTAGGTAAGTAGATTGAAGCTCAGTTTTATATCAGTGCTTGTACATCACTTTTGTATCACCCTGCCATGAATTCCAACTTAGCTCTACACTGTACTTTTCCATTCCCAAGCTAAAGTCATTCACCTCGTCCGTTCGTCATGCTTTTCTCCGATTCTTTAACAAGGAGCAACTTTCCCTACATCACTTAATTAGGTATTCTGCTCGGTTTCCTCGGAAGGCGTTACGATGATTGAATCCGTCCGATTTGCACACTTCAAAATGTATCTACTGATGGTGATGCTGGGTCTGGTTGTATTGGAACCCGTCGGATGATTGATTATGGAGAAGGAAGGTGCCGGTGCGTTCGTTTTGTTTAACTTTTTATCACTTACTCACTTGCTGTAAGCTGTTATCGAACCGTGCTTTGCCGTGTTTTCCATTAGGGAAA
This sequence comes from Aedes albopictus, assembly GCF_035046485.1. Lineage (NCBI taxonomy): Eukaryota > Metazoa > Arthropoda > Insecta > Diptera > Culicidae > Aedes > Aedes albopictus. The sequence goes on along the minus strand of NC_085138.1, from coordinate 154,418,610 downwards.
TTGAAATTGTATTTTTTTTCCAATCTTGTTGGATTGAAATAAGTTACAGATGTAATTTGTGTTCCCGAAGCATCTGCCAAGTTCATGGAATCAATTGAGTGAATTTTGTTTAAAAGAGATACAACTTTATATACATTTTGTGTAAGCCATTAAACCAGTATCGCGAAACTCTGATGCAAGCAAACAAAACCGCATCATATCAGTGGGTATTTGATTAGCCGTTCAATTTCGTTTATATTTTTCCCACAATGCAGTGGTGACGATGCGACGTCGTTGACAGTGCTTTGAGAGTTCTACTGCGATGCTCTCGCACATACATAAACACCACCCGGTTTCAAGAAGTGCACAGCATCCGTTTCCTTTCCGATACTGGATTTACTGTACCCATATGAATTGTGTTGCATCGACGTCGCATCTATATACATATTTCGCCCCCATCACTCCCACCTCCCATCAATAACATAGGGGATGTTCATGCATAATGTATCCAGGGATGTCGGGGTTTTACCCGCCGAAGCACCCAGTGACTCAATAACAAATTTGTACTACACTGATATACGGCTTGCGGTAATGACCTGCATAAAAATGATGATGATTAACCTGGGCTTGTTAGGGGAATATCTGTAAATAAAAAGAAAATCGGGTTAAGTACGGTTCCTTTGAATTCCACTAAGAATTTGCATCCTTTGACAGATACGTATTTCGACCTCAACTGTAAGGTCTTCTTCAGTGTCTTGTTTTTGACTCGACAGTCGAGTCAAGTACAAGACACTGAAGACGACCTTACAGTTGAGGTCGAAATACGTATCTGTCAAAGGATGCAAATTCTTAGTGGAATTCAAAGGAACCGTACTTAACCCGATTTTCTTTTTATTTAGCATAAAAATGTTTTCAAATTTGCCATGGCAAAAGGAGATGATCGACCAACAAACGCTTGTTGTTTGCGTTTTGATTCCTCTCATACCTACCGATAGCCGAGTGGTAGCATGCGATATGCCTGAGGGTGCAAGGTTCTTGGTTTGAATCCGGTTGTCAACAGAAACTTTTTTAACTGTTGATCGAGTCCATGGCAAAATTAAAAACATTAATCTGTTGAATTGAAACGAAACTCAGTCTGCACAAATTTAGTGGCGTTGTGTTTTCAAATTGACCCTCAGAATTGTAATTTCAACCGCAAGCCGTCTTTCAGTGTAGACTACTAGATTACCCGACTCATCATCTACTTTTGGCAGAAATGCAATATTGTGCGTTGCAAGAAAAACACAATTATGGCGACTACTTACCAAGGCCTTCAATGATGGACAAAATTTAATCGCGGTGCAAATGCCACGTGCAGTCGCAGCAGTCATCATATAACGCGGCCATGTGGCGACCCTTTTTCAAGAATTATCAAAGAGCGCTATGAAGGAAAATTTGAAAACAGGTCTGTTTTCTTAGGCGACTGTCTCGCGCGTATCTCTGACTGCGGCTAAAAGTAGTCGCTAAAGTAGATTTTATTTTGATTCTTATAGGGTAATTCGCCAATTGTTGAACGGTTAGTACTGGAATTTTTGTTTTCGTTTGTTTTTCCGTGCATAATTCCACTTTAGTTGAAAAATATCCAGTGAACGTCTAGATCCACTCATTTCTAATACTTCCAATTTAATTTGTATTCCCTTAAATTCCATTTTCTAAGAGAAAATAGAACATTTGTATGGGAAGTCTGTAACCCAAATGTTGAACGCTTCCATAAGATAGCTCATCCTAATGTTGGACGATTCTCGCCAATTGTTGAACGGTTCAAGCTTTGTTCGTAATTGATGACGTATAACCCGACATAAACCTATCATTCACCAGTTTTTATTTTTGCCACCAAACCCAACATAAACCCAACAGTTATCCGATGTGGGTCCAACAGTGGTCCAACATTTGATAAAATTTGACCCGACTTTGACCCGACATCCAATAATTTTTCACTCTGGCGGATTTTTCCGGGTTTTTCGTGTTTTGCGCCCAGTTAGTCATTTGAGTGAAAATTCATTCAAATGAGGGAGCGTCCAAAAATTACGTCACGCAATAATTGTCCATTTTAACCCCCCACCCCCTCCTCTTATGTCACACTTTTTGTATGGGACCTCTGAAATTTTTGTACGTGTCGTCACACTTTGCTGAACCCCCCTCTCCTCCCCACTCAAAGCGTGACGTAGTTTATGGACGTTCCCAAGGAATCGCTTCCCAGTTGAACAGAGCTCTACTGGAATGAAAATCGTTTTCAACATAACCAAATGCAAAAAATGGCTGAAAAGATTTGACTAGAAGCGAAAATGACTGGAGAAAAGAACGCCTTCGAAAGCCCCTAAAACACTTCTGGAAACCCATGGGACCCAGTCAACCCCCTAGAATACCCCTGGAACGACCCTGAAATGCTTTGAAAAGCCGTGGATCGTTTCTGAAAAAGGTGAAGCGAAAAAAAATCGTCGGTTATGCTAGTGTTCAACAATTGGGTCTTAGCTGCATAATGATAGTGTGATAAGAAAAATATTTTTTTCAAATGAAATTACAATGAAAATGTGATTTTAAACAATGTTAAACTGTTAAGGACATCCTTCCAGTTATTGAAACTATGGTGTGACTTTGATATTTGTGGTCGATTTGTCAGCAAAGCTTATTTCGTAAAAGCAATTTCTTAAAATTAATCTTAAGAATTGTGCAGTTTGCGTGTCATTAGCGGTACAAAATTTTCAATCGATATTTTTGACGTTAAATATGTATAATTTTGTAACTTTATTGGAGCAATATCATGACACACATTCATACGCATCTAAATCATACGTTTACGTTGATGGAAAATTACTTAAGTTAAATTTATAATAGCATTTTCAAAAACTGTTCAACATTTGGGTAGTGTTCAACAATTGGCGAATTACCCTAATATATTCTTTGTTTTTAAACATTTTAACCTGGATTTTTTTACAGTCATGGGGAATAGTTGTGCTAAGAAATGCATGGTACCTCCCCCTTTACACCCTCCCCCCTTTTGCTGGTAGCCGAAAATACGTGGCTTTTTTGTATTTTTTATAAACTCTCAATGTTTTTACTCAAATTTCATCTTTTTGCTAATCGTCAATAGTTTTCCCTGATCCTTGACATGCAATGTATTACTACCCATCATAGTCTGTTGAAGTTTTGATCCTAGAGCTATTCTAAGGCCACCAAAGTACTCCGAAGTTTGTGTCATAAATCCAACATCCTATACCAAATTTTATACACGATGAATCATCACAGAACATAGTATACGGTACTCAGAAAGCCCCAAAGCACTCCTAGAATATTCATGGCACATGAATAGGCTGATCTAGGTCATTCAAACTACTCTGGAATTCTTTTTTTTAAGATCTACAACATCTACCATCATTTGTGTTCGCTCTGTTCATGAAATTTAGTCACGTTGATGTCCATTAGACCTCGCAATGCTACGAGCAACTCGATATTGTGATAGTTGGACATTCTGTGAAATACAAATGGCCTCCAAAACACTTTGAAGTTTGGGTTACGGTATCTACATACTGTATCATGCTCTAATTGTAAAAAAAATCGTGGGATGTAGTCTATACTGCTGATGGAGCCTCAGTGCACAACTATAATGCTTTTAATACATTCACGGAGTATTCCAGGCTTTCTAAACTAATTTGGAATTAGGACCTTCAAGTTCTACAGGCTCTACTCTTGTTTCTGTTCACTCTATCGGCATAATTCTTTCACGATTGTATCTGTTGCACCTCATAATATTGCGAGTCTATGCATTGCTATTTGGGTGTCCACTGGTATTCAAATAGACCAAATGTGTTTTGAAGCATGGGTCGCAATATCTCTAAATCTTATGATATTTTTATTGTAGCGAATATTCGCCGAATATAATCTTGACTACTCTTAGAGCCTGCAAGAGGAGTGCAATTATGATAACTTAGCAACATTTCCTTGGCGATCTAGGTCATCCAAATTATTCTGGAATAAAGACTTTCAAGCTCCACAAGCTCTACCGAATCTCTTTATTTTATCGGTGTTGCTTCTCCAAAAAATCCATCAGGAATTCTTTCAAGACTTTCGCCAAGAATTCCTCAAATAATCTTTTCAGGTATACTTCTAAGTATTCCTGGAAAAATTCTTCCAGGAATTTTTCAAGAAATTAGCATAGCATAGCATAGCATGACTTTGCACAAATCTTGGATGGAGTTGCAAAGTTGAATATATCCATTAACATTGCTGATGTCGCTACTATCTACAATGTTATAGACCCATTCAGCTCCACACACCTGGCCAAGTCCTTGCAAGCATTTATAAATCCCTTCATCAACTTGGAAAGAGCCCAGAACTGAAGCAGCTTCCAATAGATGAAAGGATATTGAAAATAGCGAATTTTCAATTTATACAATACAATACAGTTATATAATAATATAGGGCACAAAGAGTGTAATCAGAAAGATCTCACCTCGATTGCTACTCGCTCGCCGCGGCTGCACTTGATCAACCCCCACTGGAGCCCGGTTCGGCACGCCGGAAGGGTCACACTTACGGTACATTCCGCAATGATAAATTGATGGCTCTGGAAGTCTGCCGAAATTAATAAATTGCTGTTGCTGCTGAACTGATGTAGCTCCATAAGCCTGTTCCTCTGAGATGCGCTTATTTAGTTCACGGAAATGAAAAACACGTGATTGAAAGCCCACCGAGCCGCAATTGCGAACAGTTAAAAAAAACTATTTTTTCCCAATCTTCACTATTTTCTTGTAGGCGTAAAACAACACTTTCATTTGTTTTCCTTTCAAATTAATAAACAATTTTACACGTTTTTCACTAGAAGTTTTGATCAAACAAAACTTGAAATGTACTTCCTAGCGAATGGAAAACTTTCTTTTCCGCATAACACTAACTTCCCGGGTGGCGTAGTACTGGCGGCCGATCCACTGGCGGTAACATCACAAGCCACTGCAAACTATATGAAGGTGCTACCATGAACCATGAACCATGCACAGAACGTGTCAGAAAATATTCGGAACACGCGGTTTAACATCCGGTGAACTCACAATCGAACAATCCGAAAAAATAGCACCAGCCAAATCCTCCAGGAATTTTTCAAGAAATTACTCAAAAATTCTTCCAAGGTGTTCCTTCAACTATACTACCAGAAATTTCTACAAGATTCCCTCAAGTAATCAAGAATTCCACCAGGAATTTCTTCAAGAATTTCTCCAAATTTCGCTCCAAAAATTCTGCTAAGAATCCCTCAAAGAATGCCTCTAGGTATTCTTCCAACAACTTCACCAGGAATTCCTCATGGACTTCGGCCAAGAAATTCTCAGAACATTCCTCCAGGAATTACTCCAAGAGTTTCTCCACGAATTCCTCAAAGAATTTCTCCAGTAATCCGCAGGTAATCGTCTAGAAATTCTTTCAAAAATTACTCCAGAGATTCATCCTAGATTACTTTTAGGCCTTTCTCCAGAAATTTCACCAGGAATTCGCGAAGAAATGTTTCAAGAAATTCCAGCAGAAATTACTTCAGGAAATGCTCCAGGAATTCATCCATGGATTTTTTAGGAAATTTCAAGAGTTCCTCCAGAAATTCCTTCATGAATACCTCCAGTATCCTTCAGGAAACCTTTAGTAATTCCACAAGAAAATACTCTTGAGATCACTCTGGGAATTCGTACGAGAATTTTCTCAGAGATATCCTCAGTAATTCCTCCAGAAGTTCTTAAGGAATTACGGCAAAAATATCATCAGGAATTCCCCCCAAGAATTCCTCTAGGAATTCCACCAATAATTCCTCAAGAAATTTCTCCATGAATTCATCCAGGAATTCCTCCAAGACATCTTCCTAGAATTCTTCCAAGAATTCTTCCAGGAATTCCTCCAAAAAACCCTACAGGACCTTTCCCAAGAATTTAACAAGGGTCCCTCTGTGACTTCTGCCAAGAACCCTTCAGGAATTTCTCCACAAATACCTCCAAGGACTTTTTTTAAGAAATTCTTCAAGAACTCATCCAAAAAAGGTACCACCAATTTCTTCATGGATACCTCCAAGATTCTTCAGGAAACTGGAAAATTTCCTGGAATAAATCTTAGAGGAAATTCTGAAGAAAACTTTGGAATTCCTGGAGGAATTCCCGGAATATTTCTTGTTGGAATTCCTGGAGTATTTCCCGGATTGCTTCCTAGAGGAATTCCTGTAGTAATTCCAGGAGGAATTCGTAGAGTAATTCCTGGAGAAATTCCTGGAATATATCCTGAAGGTATTCCTGGTCGGATTGTTAGAGAAATCCTTAGCAGAAGTTTTGAAGGAATACGTGGAGAAATTTGCTGGAGGAAATGTTGGAGAAATTCTTGGAGAAGTTCCTGATGGGATTCTTGGAGGAATTCTGGGAAGAAGTCTCGGAGCAGTTCCTGGAGAATCACCTGAAAGAGTTCTCGGAGGAATCCCTGGGGTTGAAAAATCCTTGGATATATTCCTGGCGAAATATCTGACGGGGTTCCTGGCAGTAGTCTTAAAGGGACCTCTGGTGAAATTCTTGGGGAAGGCTCTGTAGGATTTTTATGAGGAATTCCTGGAGATTCTTGAAATAATTCTAGGCAGATGTCTTGGAGGAATTCCTGGATGAATTCTTTGAGATATTCCTCGGCGAATTCTTGGATGGCTTCCTGGTCGAGTTCTAAGAAGAATTTATTAAGGAATACCAGAAAGAGTTCCGGGAGGATTTCCTGGAGTAATTCCCGAAGGAGTTTCTTGAGGAATTTCGGGAGGAATTTTTGGCGTAATTCCTTAACTGTTTTCGGAGGTATTTCTGAGGAAATCTCTTAAGGAATTCTCGGACGAATTCTTAGAGCTATGTCAGGAGTTTTTTTTTATGAATTACTAAAGGTTTCCTGAAGGAGCCTAGGGGTGTTCATGGAAGAATTTATGGGGGAATTTTGGAAAAACTTTCCAAAAAATCCCTGGAAGAATTCTACGAAGAATTCCCTGAAGAAGTTCCGGGACGATTTCCCGGAGGTTTCGGAAGGAATTCTTTGAGGATTTTCTAGAGAAATTGCTTGAGAGCTTCTTGAAAAAACAAAAACCATAGAGGAATTCTTGGAGGAATTCCTGGAAAAACTCTTGGAGGAATTTCTGGAGAAACTCTTGGAGGAATTTCTGAAGGAATATTTGGAGAATTTCTAAGCAGAAGTCTATGAGGAGTTCCTGGAGAAATTGTTGGAGGAATACCTAGAGGGATTCTTCGAGGAATTCTTGGCAGAATTTTTAGAGTAATATCTGGAGAAATTCTTGAAGAAATTCCTTCTGGAATTCTTGAAGGAATTCTTGGAGAAACTCCTGGAGGAATTTTTGTAGGAATTTCTGGTAGAATACTTGGAGGAACTCCTGGAAGAATTTTCGAGGAATTTCTTGAAAAATTCGTGGAAGAATACCTGGAAAGATTATTTGAAGAATTTTTGGCAAAAGTCATGGAAGAATTCCTGAAGGATTTTTTGGAGAAGCTACACCGATAAAATAAAGAGATTCGGTAGAACTTGTGGAGCTTGAAGGTCTTTATTCCAGAATAATTTGGATGACCTAGATCACCAAGTGAATGTTGCTAAGTTATCAGAATTGCACTTCGAGGCTCTAAGAGTAGTCTAGATTATATTTGGCGAACATTCGCTACAATAAACATATCATAAGATTTACAGATATTGCGACCCATGCTTCAAAACACATTGCGTCTGGTTGAATACCAATGGACACCCAAATAGCAACACATAGACATACTCGCAATATTATAAGGTGCAACAGATACAATCGTGAATGAATTATGCCGATAGAGTGAACAGAAACAAGAGTAGAGTCTGTAGAACTTGAAGGTCCTAATTCCAAATTAGTTTGGAAAGCCTAGAATACCCCATGAATGTATCAAAAGCATTATATTTGTGCACTAAGGCTCCATCAGCAGTATAGACTACATCCCACGAATATTTTTTTTACAATTAAAGCATGATACAGTATGTAGATACCGTAACCCACACTTCAAAGTGTTTTGGAGGCCATTTGTATTTCACGGAATGTCCAACTATCACAATATCGAGTTGCTCATAGTACTGCGAGGTCTAATGGACATCAACGTGACTAAATTTCATGAACAGAGCAAACACAAATGATGGTAGATGTTGTAGATCTTAAAAAAAAGAATTCCAGAGTAGTTTGGATGACCTAGATCACCCTATTCATGTACCATGAATATTTTAGGAGTGCTTTGTGGCTTTTTGAGTACCGTAGATTCATCGTGTATAAAATTTGGTATAGGATGTTGGATTTATGACACAAACTTCGGAGTACTTTGGAGGCCTTAGAATAGCTATAGGATCAAAACTTAATAACTGATGGGTAGTAATACATAGCATGTCAAGGATCAGGGAAAACAATTGATGATTAGCAAAGAGATGAAATTTGAGTAAAAACATGCAGAATTTATAAAAAATACAAAAAAAGCCACATATTTTCGGCTACCAGCAAAAAGGGGAGGTACCATGCATTTTTTAGCACAACTATTCCCCTTGACTATAAAAAAAATCCAGGGTAAAATTTTTAAAAACAAAGAAGATATTGCATTTCTGCCAAAAGTAGATCGTCCCGGGTGTTTACGGGTTCAATAAAAATATTACAAGTTGAGATACAATCATTACAAGATTATATCAAATTTTGAGAGACTAACCATGCGAAATCATAATTAAATTATAACAAGTTTTGTTACATATTTCAGAACAAATTTGTTGCAAGTTTTGTTATAAAGCTCTTGGTCCGGATGACAAAAATAACAAAAATATCAAAAAATCTCACATATTCTGATATAATTTTGTTTCAAAATATATAACAAAGATTGCAATAAACCGTTGCAACGGTTGTTATAATTTTGTTATTATCTTGTTAGGTGCTTCTGGACGAGTACTTCCAGGAGTTTGCAAGGGATTTTAGGGGCGTTTCAGGAGATTTTTGAGGCGCTTCAGGGCTTTCAAGGGGTTTTATGGGGTGTTCCAGGCCGATACAGGTGGTTTGGTTGCTGGGGCGTTCCAGGAGTTTCAGGAGTGTCCCAGGACGTTCCAAAGAGTTTCAGGGGCGTTCCAGAGGTTCTTAAGGGAATTCAAAGGCTCCAGGGCATTTAGGGGAGTTCCAAGGGATATCATGGGCGTTTCAGGGGGTTTCAGACGTTTTAGGGGCATTCCAGGCATTTTCAAATTATTTCAGAAGCGTTCCAGAGGTTTTATGAGTTTTAGTGGCATTTCAAGGGGTTTTCAGGAGCGTTACAAGGTGTTTCAGGGGCGCTACAGGGTGTTCCAGGGGTTTTCAAGAGATTACAGGGACGCTACAGAGGTTTTAAACTGGTTTAAGGGACATTCTAGAAAATTTAAGGGGCGATTCAGGGGATTTCAAGGGTTTTCATGCTCTGTTACAGAGCGTTTCAGATACAGGTGGTTTCAGAAGGTGTTACAAGGGTGCACCAAGGGATTTCTGGGAGGTTACACGCGGTCAGAAAATTCACTCATTTTTTTAGCTAAAGTGCGACAACTCGAAATGAGTAAATTGCATTTCCAGCGCTAGGCCTGGCTCAAGTGCGAACATCTCATCAGTTTAAGCCGTATAGCATTCTTGATGACGTCAAGAATATTATTCGGTTTTGGATTTTTGCACTTGGGTCAGCACTAGTTTTGTGTGAATCTTGCTCATTTTCGAGTAACTTTTTCTTAGCGTGCAGGGGGTTAAGGGGTGCCCCAAGTCGTTCTAGGGGGTACAAGGGGTGTTCCTAGTGTTTTTAGGTAAGTTTCAGGGGGTTTCAGGGGTGTCCAAGAACGTTTCAGGGCCGTTCAAGGAGTTTTAAAGGGCGTTTCAGAGGTTTAACTGAGTTTCAGAGACGTTCCTGGGATTTTCAGAGGCGTTAAAGAAATTTTAAGGGGTTTTCAAGAGATTTATGTAACGTTGAAGGGGGTTTCAGGAACGTTTCAGGGGGTTTAGGGAGTTCCAGGGGTTGGTGGTTTAGGGGGTTTCATAGGGTGATACAGAGGTGCTCCAAAGGATTTCTGAGACGTTCCAGGGGTTTCAAAGGGTGTTCCAAGAGATTTCAGGGGTTTTAGGAGAATTCAGGGGGTCTCAAGACGATTTTTTGTTATTTTCATTTATGTGTAATTTAACTTAAAGCTAATCATGCACTCAGTCTCAGGACGTTTCAGGGTTCCAGATGTTTTCAAAGGATTTTAGGGGCGTTCCAGGGGTTTCGTTGAGTTTCAGGGGGTGTTTCAGAGATTTTCAGAGTTGTTACAGGGAATTTCAGGAGTTTTCATGAGATTTAAGGAGCGTTCTAGGAGTTTCAGGGGCGTTATAAGGGAGTCAAGAGATTTAAGGAGCGTTCCAGGGGTTTTAAGGGGTTTAGCGGCGTTCAAGGAGATTCGAGGGGTGCTTTAGGGGCTTTCAAGTGATTCCATGGGGTGTTTCTGGTCTATGTTAGAAGTTTATGATTTTCGTTTTATTTTGTAAACTAGTTTAAGTTTTAAAAGATTTGGTTGATGTTTGAACTGTTAAATACTTTACGAATACACACTGTAACTTGTCGAAATCGAGACACTGTTTACTACTTTGCAAGACGGAAAACTATGAGCCCGTAGGGATCCGAAGTGCACGTCGTTGTTTGTGGTGCATAATTCAGTTTTACTCAGATGGGAAATTGCATTATACACAGAACAATCGCTGAGCTGGAAAGCTACTACAACACACCCATCCCATCGTTATCGTCGTAGTCGTCGTCGTCTGCGCCGCATTGGCCTCCAGTTGACTGAATGAAAAGTGCTGGTCTTCCGTTCGTCGTCCCACACTGCACTGCACTGGCAGCAGTGATGAAAATTTTGAAGAATGGATCAACGTAACTCTCTGTTCTGAAAGTGTGCCCCTTTATTCCCATTCTGTCCGTGGTGCAAACAAAATCCACAAAAGGCGGATTGTTGCCCGACGAACGATTTTTTTTCTTCCGTCTTCTGCCAACCCAAAGCAAGACTTTTACTTTAACTTTTGACCCAAAGCGTGATTGAAATTCTAGGAATATGGTTTCGTTGACCTACTGAGCCTGCTACAAGCTAGTTCATCCATCTCTACCTGATAATCATATAAAACCTTCAAATCAACTTGATTCAACTCTAAAGCGATTATGTCAAAAAGCTGACTGTCCCCAAGTGGTAACATTCTGGCATGTCCCAAACCGGACACAAAGCCCTATCGGATTAAAATGTGCGGAGAAGCCGAAAGCGTGACATTGTAAAGATGAAAAATGGAAGCAGAAATAAACAAGCAATGATTGTCTTACCTTTGTGATCCGACCGGATCTATGTCGACGTCCCGGGAGAGTTTCCTGCAAGGGGCGAGAGAAGCGTGAAACGAAATTTATAGTAGCGAATAATAAAAAAAGGAAGTTGTTGACAATGAAGCTATCGGATTAGGGCAATGGCTGCGTTTCTTTGTAGTGTGTTTCTTTGATATCGTGGAAGTGTTTATTACATGGACGTTTTCTTTGTAAGATAATCCGGGATTTATGTAGTTCAATATTTACGAAGCAATTAATTGAAGCAGCCATAGAGCGATATGTTGCAAAGAAGGCAGCTACAATAATAGCAGGGTGTTCCAAACAAAATTGCAACTCATATTAATAGCTGTCGGTTCAGTTGGATTCAATTGACTTTTTTTTTTATTATTTTCTGATCTTGTGTTTACAGCATGCATGCAAATTTTGGTTAAATTAATCATATCTAGTAGTATTGAGTCTACGTAGTTTATGGACGGGCGTAGAGCTTTCGCAATTAAACCTTAGTAAGATCTTGACACAAGTTGGCATTAATATATCCCTCGAATTTTAATGATCCAACAAAAACAAATTTCTATCATGTGAATGATAGGAACAAATCAGAAACAGGCCATAAGCGCAATCATATATTCGTAAAATTGAATTAGTTCTTGAATTTTTTAAGCGGCACTGTGACATTTTTGTCGAGTCTGCCATATTGCTTCATCGTGAAGCTTTGAGAAAAGTATCCAAAAATGGGCATTATAAGGGTTGTTTTGGGAACAACATTTATTTATGTGAATGCGTTGCGTTGGCGCTTCGAATGTGGAGAAGTACAATTAGCAGTTTCGCCACAAATCTTGAACGGCATGAAAAATGAGACTATCATTACCCAGAAAAACCAATTTCATAATTTCTTATTCAAGTACTTAACATGACTTGACTCCATCATTTAGGAACTATTCCAGGTTCAAGAGCTTTAAATGTAATTATTAACACAATTTGTTTTTTTTTTCTGTCGGTATTTACGCTTAAGTGAATTCACGAATAAATATGTCACATTTACTTGTTATAAAAATGCTTTTTGCCAATTATATTTCTCTAGTATAACTTAAATTAATCACATGCAAGTGGTAAGTACTGTATATGTTTTCTATGAGTTATATCACTCGAAAATAGCTCAATTGAAACTAATTGTTGCGCTTATAGTATCTAGGTATTTTGCCAGTTACTGTCATTGGCGAATAACTAGATTGCAACTTATGATCTTTCGCAAGCTTGTTGAAACGTACCATGACCATAATTATAAGCATTATAAGTGAATTACAATACATGTTAAACAACTTTTAAGATGTTTTATAAGCCGCCATTTTTTGCGCTGTTTTGATTATATAGGTGACGAAATTTGAGTAAATATTACAAGAAAAATACTACCAGCTAAGTACTAAACGTGAATTTTAAACTATTATATAACTAGTTGTGTTACTTGGGTGGTTTTTTTTTGTCCTTTTTCAAATTTCAATTATCAATAGCTTTCTGACAATTAGTTTCAAAGAAAAGGCTTTTATGGTACATTTGGACATTTTTTAACAAAATTGGCCATTACTCAAAAACGAAAAAAAGTGCATTACAAAAATTTCAGCGGTTGAAGCTTATAAAATAACTTTCACAAAAATATTTCTTCGAAAATTTACCACGAATTCAGGCAATACGACTATTCATTTGGGATCCCTATAACCATATTATTCTCCTCCCTTGTTGGGGAAATTAAGCCACTGATTCCAATAAGTTGAAATTTAGTGGCATGGCATTCAGCATGACCATACTGAGGGTGAAGGGACGTAATGGAAATTACCTTAATTTCCTTTGGCATACCGTCGTGCGGGGCTACTTTTGAAATGCGGGGCTACTTTGGACACTTTAGAATATGGATTTTTTAATTCAAAATATGGTTCAAATCAGTTTGATGTCTTTGGGACTATTATGAAGCAATAGTTTTCCCTTCATTTGGTTGTAAATATTTTTCAAACAGACCGTTTATTGCTTGTCAGGACGCGAAAGAAACATCGAATAAACCTATAAAATAAACATAACGTTTCAGAACATTTGGTCCGTAAGCATTGTTTCTACAGTTCATAAATTTCAAAGGGTTGATCAATTCATTCAAAATGTATCAAAAAAAAAAAAGACACGGACAACGTCTTCAGCTTTCGGCTGTACAGACTGTTTTAAACTTAACATTAGACAACGGACAACGGAACATGCACCAGTGGAAACGGGGAAGAAACTATTCTCACGAAAAGTTTCAACGCCCGAAGCGGGAATCGAACCCTCACCCCATAGCATGATGCGATTATAAGCTTGGTGACCCTAACCGCACGGCTACGAGGCTCCACGTAGCATATACAATCGAATATTTGAATCGTTATACATTATAAATGGCCGTTTCACCTAAATCAAGGATGGATGGTCCCTTTTTTCAGGCTATCTATACAGCAAAATCACGCTGCTCATAATACCAAAAATAGCACAGAACCATCTTAAAACGCATATAGGGTATCGCGCCACTTGGGCGGTGGCTTCCATATTCATCTGTTTTCCACTATAACTCAGTCAATTTTGAACCAATTGACTTGAAATGTTGTACACGGGTAGATACTATACCTATCTCACCACATTCCAAAAGTTGTGTCAATTGGTTCAAATTTGACTGAGTTTTAGTGGAAAACAGACGAATATAGACGCCACCGCCCAAGTGGCGCGATTCCCTATTTATTGAAATCATGTCTGATATAGTATCCTACAGTATTGGTACAAAGTAGTTTTCTAAATAACCCCGGAGTTTGAAATGCAGATTTGTTATAGATAAAAATGTCCAAAGTAGCCCCCATCCGGTTCTATATGAGATGTGTCCGATTGGTGTATGAACAACTTTTTTGTTTATTGATGGATTTAGTTCAAATTTTGCATACATCATACATACGTACTCACGATTATTATGTGTAAATATTGTGGAAATCCATTTACTACTCTGGTAGTAATAATGCCATAAAGGGGCCATACACAAATTACGTCACGCTTTAAGGGGGGAGGGGGGTTTTGCAGAGCGTTACGACTGTTACAAAAAATATTGAGGCCCCATACAAAAAGTGTGACATAGGGGGGAAGGGGGGTTGAAAAAGATCGATTTTTGCGTGACATAATTTGTGTATCACCCCAATGTTGAAAAACCATGAAAAAGTGTATAAAGAAGCCCCGCACGACGGTATACAGTTTATTATTATTATTATTATTATTATTATTATTATTATTATTATTATTATTATTATTATTATTATTATTATATAGAGTTTTGGCACTTCTCAGCAAAAATTGCTGGAAACTTTCACCTACCCCGGGCAATCGGAATGCCAAAGGGGATTAGGCTCTGTGGATCTCATTAGCCGGTTTTTTAGCTTATCCTAATGAGTCTGCTTTTGGATGTACTTTCAGTTGTGATGATTCAGGAACCGCCTAACTATACTACAGGTTCCAAGAATCACCGCTTTCAGGATGCTGTTCAGGTCCTTCTTCAATTCCAGCTCGTCTAGGGACCTCAGGAGAGATTTAGGGACAACTCCGGTTGCCGAGAGGACAACCGGAACTATACGGACGTCCTCCAGGTGCCACATCTGTTTCAACTCCTCCGCTAGGTCGTGGTACTTGGTTATCTTGCCGGAGAACGTTGATTGGACATTATGGTCTAACGGTACAGCGATGTCGATGAGAGTTACTCGCTTCATCCTTTTGTCGAAAACCACAATGTCAGGCCGGTTGGCACGAAGGAGGACGTCCGTAATGATCTCGCGATCCCAGTACAGCTTTATGCAACTATTTTCCAGAACCGGGTCCGGCTGGTACTTGTAGTAGGGTACAAATCTGTCGACCAAGTTGTGCTTTAAAGCAAGCTGTTGGTGCACAATCTTGGCAACTTCGTTGTGACGATCGAGGTAAGCTGATCCAGCTAACACTGAACAGCCTGCAATGACATGCTCGATCGTTTCCCCTACTGAATTACACTTCCTACAACGGTCCTCCACGTCCTCGTGCAATATGTACCGCCGATAGTTCTTCGTCGCAATTACCCGGTCCTGGATGGCTACCATGAAACCTTCTGTTTCTGAGAACAGGTCACCCCGCACCAGCCACGCGTTTGACGCCGCCTTATCGATGTGCTCGAGTTCCAGTTGATGGGGGTGCGTCCCATGCAACTCCTTTTGCTTCCACGTTACGATCATCTCGTCGACGGTCTTGATGTCGCAGTTCAGCTGATAATCCTCCTGCGCCAGATGCAGGGCGCTGTAACCGTGGTCATCTTCACATACAGTGCGGTACATTTCGTGACGGTTCTGGCTTTCTACAAAATATGCCCGCAGCTGCTGGATCTGGGAGACACATAGTGCCTGGATATCGGTGACGCCTCTTCCTCCTACTGCGCGTGGCAGGGTGACTCTCTCAATGGACGACTTTGGATGGCGCATGCGGTGCTTGGTGAACGCCACTCGTACTGCTCGTTCTAACGCCTCGAGGTCAGTCTTGGTCCACTTTACCACCCCAAAGCTGTAGGTCAACAGGGGCACAGCAAACGTGTTGATCGCCTTCACCTTGTTGCCGGTTGACAGAAAGCTCCTCAGAACACAGTTGACACGATGCAAGAACTTGTCCTGCAGTTCCTTCTTGATCGCTGTGTGGCGAATACCTCTAAGTTGCAGGAAGCCGAGGTACTTGTACACTTCGCCTTCAACCATATTCCGAATCTCCTCCTGTTCGTTGACGCGGAAACAGCTGGCGTCCACTACTTGACCCCGGCGAAGATGGACTGACCGACATTTGTCAATTCCAAACTCCATCCGGATGTCGTTGCTGAACACCGTCACAAGCTGCAACAGTTGATGCAGCCTCTGTACTGATTCCGCAAACAGCTTCAGGTCGTCCATAAAGAAGGTGTGGGTTATTCTTGTACTCCTTCCCCCACTTTTCAGTTGGTAGCCATAGTTGCATTGGTTGAGTGCTCTGCTGAAGGGGTTCATTGCAAGGCAGAACCATAGCGGACTGAAGGTATCGCCTTGAAATATACCCCTCCTGATGCTGAGAGTTCTGGACCGCAACACAGCTGTTCCGTCGGTGATTTGTAGGGACGTGCTCCACATCCCCATCGCGTGTTGCATCAGCCTGATGACGTTCCCGTCTACCTTGTACAACTGCAGCACCTTAAGAAGGTACGAGTGCGGCACTGAGTCGTACGCCTTCTTGTAGTCGATGTACGCCATGCTCAGGTTCCTCTGCTTATCGGTGGCTTGACCCACAATGACTGCATATATAATGACCTGATCTTTGCAGCCTTGCGTGTTTTTGCGACACCCTTTTTGTTCTTCGGTCATCACGTTGTTGGCATCGCAGTGGGTTTGTATCCTCCTCGCTATCACCGACGACAGCACTTTGTACAGACTCGAAAGACACGTTATTGGTCTGTACTTTGCTGGGTCAGCTGTGTTTTGGTCCTTCGGCAGAAGATAAGTGATACCCCTGGTAATGAATTCTGGTAGCTGCGTGGGGTCTTCTAGCACCATGTTGAACCATTCCGCCATCCGCCCGTGGATCGTCGTGAGCTTTTTATACCAAAAATTGTGCACGAAATCGGGTCCTGGTGCAGCCCAATTTCTGGTATACCGGGTAGCCTCGCGTACATCCTGAGCGGTTACTACGACCGCGGTCATGTCCCTAGTAGCACATATGTTCTACATCAGTTAATATAACGCTTAAGTGACTACATTTGGTCATATAAGAGTAGCATAAACTTATATAGAACATCTGTGTTACTGGGGGTCTCCAACTCCATTACACTGTCGCTCTTCTTCTGCCAACCACATCCCATCGTCGCTGTGCTGGACAGGGTTCTCCCATAGATTGGCCCAGAACTGTGTGACTTCGCCAATCTCCGGAAGGCCTTCTCCATAGTCAGGCTTGTCGTTTCGGATGCAGTTGTAGAACTCTCTTTCGTTAATGTTGAACATCCGGTTTTGTTCCTTCCGCTTCGAACATTCTCCATAACGCCGCAGTCGTTTCGCAAGAGCACTCAACCGCTGTACATGGGTGTCGAGGATCTCTGTAATGTTGACTTCTGTGAGATCTCGGAGTTCTGCGGGCTTCACAATTTCAGCAACATAACGAACTAGCCTCGTTGATCGATTCCCCTGCTTGTACTGTGTTAATCGACCAATCTTGGTCCGCAATGTGGCGATCCGGTTCTCCAAACGTCGCATCCACGCGGGTTTCTGTGTGCTGGGGCGTGTGCGACCTTCATCCTCGCCTTGCGGGCGCGTCCGCAGTCCCAGCGTCTTGACAACAGCCACCGCAGCTGAATACACCGTAAACTGCAGATCCTCAAGGTGCTGTACGGCCTCCAAGTACTGTGGCAAAATATCCTGGTTTAGGATGCTTACTGCACTTGTTAACCGATAGGAATTCCGCAGCTTTGGTATTCGGTGCCGGGACATGGGGTCTGTCCCACGGAACTGCGTGACTGCTGTGGCCATGTGGAGCGCTAGTTCGTCTCGTAGTTGCTGTCGTTGCATATCCGCTGTTGGTCCTGGAGCAGTGGGTGCAGTCGTATCACGACTCTCACTCGCGTTCGATGCATCCAGCCCATCAGAACTCCTTCTCGACGTATCGTTCGATCTTGTCCTCTCCTCTCCCAATTCCCTCTGCGCTTCCAGCTTGATGCACTCCACTTCTGCAGCTGTGAGCATATTATGAGACATAATTGCTCGCTGTCGTGTGTACAGCTTGTTCAAGTCAAGCTGGTTCGCAAAGCGAGGGAATCTCTCGTTGAACATTTCCAGCATCCCTGATCTGCCGGACATGTCCGTCTCCATCCTCGTGCAGACAAAATAGCAGCGAATCACGTACATATTCATCTCCCTCGTCCACATGATCCGCTGCCGTCGGCCGCCTGCTAACGTGAGTGACTGACGTCGATCAGCCACAGCAACATTGGCAGGTGCAGCATGGCCTTGGTGATTGCTATTGCTGCCGTTTCTGCTCTGCGTTCGTGGTACGGGCTGTGCCCGTTGACTGGAAGGCCGCTCTTGCACCACTTCCTCTTCCAGCCGCTGGCCGCTCGCTCTGTCCCCCGTTCCAGGACCAGCTCCAGTAGGGGCTCCCTCCTCGGGCGATCGCATTCTTCTATTTCGTCTAGCTCGTGTCTCCATATGGGTGTGCTTTCATTCCCGGAAGCTACGGGTTCTGCATTGGCATTTACTCCAAGTACAGTGCTAAATAGCTTGGCTCAAGCGCCGCTGCTCGCCGAGGGTGGTTTTTCATGGTCGCCCAGGACAAGGTTGTTAATCGATAAATTATCGCCGATAACTTATCGCCAACTATGACCTCGTTGACGGATTTTCGATAATTTGACGTTAACGATAAATAGTGCGTTACATTAACGTTATCGTTATCGCGGCTTCGATAAATTATCGACAATTATCGAGTTAACTGTTGAATGTCGAGAGAAAAAAAATCGATGGAATGGATAATTTATACTTTAGGTAATAAATGTTCCCGCCCGTGTGTATGACTAAAGTATGAACATGTTGGGTAATTTTTTTCCCCAAGGAAATTAATACACATCGCAATGTTCTACGAGTCGAAATATAACCACAAGGGGAAAAAACCTATTTGTGTGGCGAACAGG
Source organism: Aedes albopictus (assembly GCF_035046485.1). Taxonomy (NCBI): domain Eukaryota; kingdom Metazoa; phylum Arthropoda; class Insecta; order Diptera; family Culicidae; genus Aedes; species Aedes albopictus. The sequence continues at coordinate 154,399,551 of NC_085138.1, read as the reverse complement.
AAACGGTAGGATTCTCGAAGGTACTTTCACAAGGATGCTTGGTGGAATTTCACATGAAACATTTGGGAAAATGTCCAATGGAACCTCCTCTCCTCTTCTTCTTGGCGTAACGTCCTCACTGGGACAAAGCCTGCTTCTCAGCTTAGTGTTCAATGAGCACTTCCACAGTTTTTAACTGAGAGCTTCCTCTGCCAATGACCATTTTGCATGTGTATATCGTGTGGCAGGCACGAAGATACTTCTATGCCCAAGGAAGTCAAGGAAATTTCCTTTACGAAAAGATCCTGGACCGACCGGGAATCGAACCCGTCACCCTCAGCATGGTCATGCTGAATACCCGTGCGTTTACCGCCTCGGCTATATGGGCCCCAATGGAACCGTAGTAGGAATCGTTGGGGTTCTTTGAACTTCCGATGAAATGCGAAGAATTACTGAAAAAATACGCTGAGACTTTCACGATGGGATTCCAGATGCAATACTCGAAATCCCTGGTGGGAATCATCGTAGGAATTCCTGAAGCAATCCCTGTGGAATATATTTTGGCGGAAAATTGCCGATGGAGCCCCAAGCAGGGTCCCCGTAGGAGTAGCGCGAAATTCCTGACTTTCGTGACGTTCGACTTCCTGACGATATACTCGGTATCCCTGGTGGGATTTTCGAAGCAATCATCAGAGGAACTTCCGAAACAATCCCTGTGGAATTTGTCGTAGGAATAGCCATGAATTCCTGGTGGAATCCCTGGTGGATTGACGCGAAATGTCCAATGGAATCCCTTTTACAGTTTTCGTTCGAATCCCCAAAACGTCCAAACCGCCCAAACAGCTATGTAGATGTCAAAGGTGTTCGACCAAGATTGCTATGATCGAAACTTCCAAAGTTAACTTCAGTTAACTAGCGTTAAATTATCGAACGCCGATAAATCCTGCGATAATTTATCATCATCGCAGTGAGCGATAACGTTGAACATGATTAACGTTATCGCCGATAACGATAAGTTATCGATTAACAACCTTGGCCCAGGAGATATTTTACCTTGAGCTCCCACTCCTCAAATGGTGGTTTTTCGTGGACGCCCAGGAGTTATTTTACCTGAGCTCCCACCTATTATTATTATTATTATTATTATTATTATTATTATTATTATTATTATAGAGTTTTGGCACTTCTCAGCAAAAATTGCTGGAAACTTTCACCTACCCCGGGCAATCGGAATGCCAAAGGGGATTAGGCTCTGTGGATCTCATTAGCCGGTTTTTAGCTTATCCTAATGAGTCTGCTTTTGGATGTACTTTCAGTTGTGATGATTCAGGAACCGCCTAACTATACAACAGGTTCCAAGAATCACCGCTTTCAGGATGCTGTTCAGGTCCTTCTTCAATTCCAGCTCGTCTAGGGACCTCAGGAGAGATTTAGGGACAACTCCGGTTGCCGAGAGGACAACCGGAACTATACGGACGTCCTCCAGGTGCCACATCTGCTTCAACTCCTCCGCTAGGTCGTGGTACTTGGTTATCTTGCCGGAGCACGTTGATTGGACATTATGGTCTAACGGTACAGCGATGTCGATGAGAGTTACTCGCTTCGTCCTTTTGTCGAAAACCACAATGTCAGGCCGGTTGGCACGAATGAGGACGTCCGTAATGATCTCGCGATCCCAGTACAGCTTTATGCAACTATTTTCCAGAACCGGGTCCGGCTGGTATTATTATTATTATTATTATTATTATTATTATTATTATTATTATTATTATTATTATTATGATTATTATTATTATTATTATCTATTAAAGAGGTTTTAACTTGGGTCATTCGCCTCTGGGCATAGGGTCTGGGACCATTTGGGCAGGAGCACCTATTTTGGGCACTTGCTGCTATAACTTAGTCAATTTCAAACCGATTGACTTGAATTTTTGAACATAGCTAGATACTGCGCATCCTGATCGTGTTTCAAAAATCAAGTCAATCGGTTCAAAAATGACTGAGCTATGGCAGCAAGTGCCCAAAATAGGTGCTCCTGCCCAAATGGTCCCAGACCCTATACAGTACTGGACGAAATAAAGTGCGCATTGGCAGTTTTTCATACAAAATGCTCTTGTTTAGGGGGTCGAATCTCAGTTTCTAATGCACCGATTGATCCCAAATTTTTGTCTGGACATTCGTAATAACTTGAAATTTGATGTGTGAAAAAAAAAATATTTCTGAGCAAAACTTTTTTCAATATCGTAAAACTCCCATTTCAAGAAAAATTGCTCAATTGAAGTTTTTTAATTATTTTGTAAACGGATTACTTGAAGTAAATGGTTTGTTCAGAAAATTTGTGAGGTTAGTTAGACTTATCTACTTTGTGAAGGAATTTATTACCTCAAAGTTGATATTTCGGAATTATTTCAAAATCAAAATTTCTCAATTTTTCTTGAAATGGGAAATTTGCGATATATTAAAAAGTTTTGCTCAGAAATATTCTCTTTTTTCACAGATCAAAATTCAATTTATTACGAATTAACGAATTCCTGGTAAAACTGTATTTTGTTTGTCCAGTTGGATGCAAATCGATAACTAATTAATGAGGCGTCCGATTTGAATGCAGTATTCGGCTAATTTGTAGCTGATAGAGTAGCCTATGAGTGCCAAGGGTCAACTAATCCACTAGGGCACTTGAGGAAATGCTACGGTCAATTGAATGTAAAACATAATTGTTCCATAGTAATTCCCATACAAACTTTGAAGGGCTTGTGCAGTCTCAATTTTTTACCAAATGAGCTCAAATTTTTGGAGAAGGTATAGAATCTGGTGGTGTGTGGTGTGGAGCAAAAACAATTTTTTGAACTACGCTTGTGCATGCAGTGCTATAATAAAACCATTTCATGCTAATTTGTCTTGAAAACTGTTCACAATTCTGCATAAAACATCATTGATACCCTGACAGCATCCATCTCAATTTACGTTCCGTAAACATCATAGAAACGTGCCATGAAATTGCGGGTAAAATCCATCCATTATTTTCCATTACGGTGTAAAATATGAGCGCACAAATCCATACGATTACACACCCACTTTCGCAGCTATACGAACCAGAACCAGAAGCAGATCAGACATCGGAATAAGTGGTACAGGCAATAAGGGTAAAAGCTCATATTTATAACTGGGTAAACAGCAGGAGTGTCACATTGGGTGGTTGTACGACGACGGCATTCCTCCTTCGAATGGTTTCCTTGTGGCATCAAAAGCGGCATCTTCCTGCTTCCTGATGACGAGCGCATTAAAAGATGCGGATTAAAGTTATCCAGATGGAATGGCAATGACAGTCACGCTGCAACTATGGATCACTAACCATTATGAATCACCTGTTCAATTGCTTTCAATTTTCATTACGTTATATGGGGAACTGTTAGATGTAGAACATAAGCTGTGTAAGAGTAATAATATCGTTTTAAACAGGTTTTTAATCGCAATGCCCCACAGTACGCGACCTTATTTCAAAATTTGTCAAGTAGAGTGTTTCTGATACACTGATACCACAACAGTTCCCTTACCTTTCCTCCGGTGCCGGTGATGATGGTGCTTTGCATATTTCCTGATCATCTTCCTTTTCCTTCAGCATGCTTCACCTTTCTGAACGGTTGCGAACGAGCGGCTGCAATACTATTTCAACCACTTCCTTTCTATCTTCAGCGGGGAAAATTCTCCGGGTTAAAAGCTCAAAACCTCCTCCACGTGGTTGGAAAAGTGCTACGCCTGTCGCTCCGATAGAACACACAACGGAGGATTGGGGGGCGCAATGCGGTAAGATTCTATCGAATTTCAAGCATTCCTCACCGTCCGTCGACGGCGACGATGATGGAGACGATGACTCTGCGCGGAAAACATGAGAGCTTTAAAGCTAAGTTAGTTACACTTTCGCAAACACTTTACGAGCATTCCGCGCGATCGAAGATTGATGGCACCCTTCGACGGGGTGGCACTTGATTCACTCACTCAACACCGAATCACTTGTTGACGACTAGGTATGCTGGCTCGCGAGGAGTGACTGAACTCAGCGGGGTAGCAGCACACGTTCCGATTTTGGGTATAGCGTCGTCAACATTTAGCACGGAATTCAATGGGATTTGGCTCTGAGCTCAACTTCGAATCAGAGCTATTCATGTATGAATAATTCAATCTAACGAGCTACATTTCCGAACGAAGTAAGTGTGCGTATGCATTCAGCATAATCTTCTTTTAGCGGCAGATTGAAGTGCTTTCTACTCATCTTCGAATTATGCACGGGTTGTTATCCGATTTAGCTCGTTTCAGAGATCAGGATGGTCTGAAATGGAAACAGAATTAGAAAACCGATTATTTATTTTGCTTGTGGGATTTGAATATGTTGATCAACTCTGGAGTGATCCAACGTATCCGATTTTGAGAGTACTATGTAATTTTCAGGGTTTCTAGTAAATAAGTATTGATCTTAAGTCATTACATCATCGGAACCTCTGTTTTTGTCATTGGCTGCGGGGTGCAATTAAAAAGGGTATAAACATAGGGAATTTTGTGCATGCATTAGGTCAGGGTTTTAATGAGAAATTTGCTCACGAGAACAGGTCTTGCTCGTGGGCATTTAAGATGGGACCAAGGGGGTTTCTAGTTCCCAGAGAGCTCAAAAAGGGGGTTCGAAGGGGTTTCAGGCGATGTCTGGAGCATTTCGCCCCCTTAATGCTAGAACTAGGTAACTCGTTTTGGAAAGTACGGGTAAAAATGGCTGGTAATACTAATCCTGCTATAAAACAAACACTTTGTTGGTCTTAAATGAAGCATCATTATGTGTTTTTGTAGTTTCAATCAACAAACTTTTGTTTATTGTGGTGAACGTTCAGATGTAAACAAATTGCTCGCGATTTCGCAAAACCAGTTACCTAGTTCTAGCATTAAGGGGACGATTTAATGGGCGTACCGACATGTTTTGTTGCCGTTTCAATGGAAATACGGGGGTTTCAGGATGTTCATGAGTCTTGAAAGGGCGTTTCAAGGGCATTCCGAGAGGTTTCAGGAGAGTTTGATAGCATTTCAGGGGCGCTTCAAGGGGTTTTCAGGGGCGTTTCAGGGTGTTCTGCACAAGTGACACACTTGCCATAGAAGAGTCACGGACGGCGGCGCAGATTTTTGTTCCGCAGAAATGTGATTTACTTTTGGGAATTTCCATACAAAAATCGTATTAATCAATGCAATATTGCACAAGGAATCCACCAAAACGTCGATACACAGTGTGAGCCTTAGTATTACATCTTTCAAATCCTGCAGGAGTTGTATCCCCGTTTTTCCCCCATTCAAAGAAAACGGCTTTCCAAAATTTCGTCTTTTTTGTAGAAAAATTACCATACCTCATCAACGCATTGATGGATTTTCAAAAATTTTGCCTGAAAATAACCGTTTTAATCAGATCTTAAAATTTGTAGAAGACACAAACTGCGTAGAATTTGAAACAAAAAAGTTATTCGGAAAAAATCGAATTTTTGGGTCCACCCTACTGAAAAAGTTGAAAAAAATATTTTGATATTTTGCGGGACCACCCTAATTTTAAGATACATCAAGCTCATATTAGTAGTAACAATATTGCTGAAGACACCTAACCTCTAAAACATATTCTTCATGGCCAAAGTAATTTTTTCCTCCTAAATTCGTGATCTGGCCCAGTGTGCACTCCCGTGAACCTCCTGGAACCCCTGCAGATACTCTCAAACACCTCTGAATACCCTTTGAAATCCTGTGAGATTTCCTTAAACACCTCTGAAAACCTGCATGATTTCCCCCTGACATTCCATTAAACACCTTTGAAAACATCCTGAGGCCCCCTTAAAACGTCCTTGAAATTCCTCTGATGCCCCCTTAGGTCCCCTGGGAAACCTTGAAAGAAATTTGAAAACTCCCTGGTTTCCCCCTGAGACCCCTCGAATAACCCAGAAATGCCTCTGAGACATCATGGAATCCACCTGAAACGTGCTTCGACAACCTAAAACAACTCTGATACCCTATTAAATGCATCTGAGACCTCATAGAAGGCTCCTTAGATCTCCTAAAGCGCCACCAAGACCCTTTGAACGCCCCTGAAATCCTTTGAGACCTCCAGATACCCATTGAGGCCCCCTGTAACACCGCTGAGCCCCTGAGTCTTAGGAACACCTATGTATAAAACTCCCTGAGACCTCCTGAATCCCTTGAAACACCTAGAATCTCTCCTGAGAGCTCCATTTACCCCGCTGAATATTATTGGGTTCTCCTGGAACGCCCCAGAGGTTCACTAGAACCCCTTGAACCTTTTGAAGTTTTCTAAAAAGCCCGTGAGAATCACCCCAGACACCTAGTGAAACTACTCTGAAACGCCTTCAAGATCACCTGAAACAGCCATGGAACCCTTATGAATCCCCCTGAGACTATTCGAAGCGCCCCTGAGACGCCTTGGAACCCTCTGAAACGCCTCTGAAATCCCCTGAAGCATAAACGATATCTCCTGTACCCCGTGAGATGCCGTTGAGATTCCCATAAATGCTCTCCTGGGACCTCCTTAGTACACACTTAATTCAGATTGCCGGGATATCAGCATTTTTTCAAACTTTTGTCGAGATTCGCACAGCCGAGCAATCAGCAAACAATCATTTTGCCGGGATCTCGGCAATTTTGACAGTTCATTGCTGATAGTCGGTAATCGTTTTGCTGAGAATCAGCTAACAATCGTCACTTTTTGCTGAGATACCAGATAAAGATTTTGTTGAGCAGACGGCTGTGCGCGATTTTGCCGAGCCCGCGAATCTGTTTTGAGTGTGTAGGATACTGAGATCTCCTGGTACCCCTTTACACACCTGAAAAGTCCCTAACACCCTAAAATGCCCCGAAGGCCCTCTGGAACTCCCCTGTAACCCTCTGAAACCCCTTTAAGGGACTGTCCATAAACCACCTGGTCATTTTTGCTGGATATAACCCATTCCACCCCCCCCCCCAAACAACGTGGTTTATGGACGACCGTAATTGCTGCCTTGCTGAAGCGTTTTTAAGACCAATGAAGCCCTCTGGAGCCCATTGAGATATCTTGGTACTAACTAAAACCCCTTCGTTTGGAACCATCTTGAAACCCCTTGGGACTCATTTTGCTCTCCCCTATCAACGCCTCCTGGCCGCCGTTGCCATAACCATCGTCATTATCACATTTTTTTATACACAGTATTGGTTCAGCAGGGTCGGTAGACGACTCACCCGCGCCTTCTGCGAGAGAGCCGCGTAGTTGCTGAGGAGCTCCGATCCATTCCCCGGCTAGCCTGCCGGTGGAGATATTGGACGGAGCGTGGTTGATGAGGGCCATCAACCAAAAGAGAAAAGGGCTGTCCGTGATCGAGGTGGCTGAACAGCAGCTTGGCAAGATCATCGACTTTGCGTCGACCTGAAAACGGCCCTTAGGCGATTTTGTAAGTCGATGGACGATGTCAAGCAGGATCATGTGAAAACAACAGCAGCAGCGTTACCTGCCAAAGAAAAAGTTACGAAGTCTACCCGGACAAAGGGCTTCGCTTTTGAAGGAAGGTGTGGCGGATGTGACTGCTCGTGATAAGCACTCGCAAAAGCAGGTGAGGCAGCCGTCGGTTAGGAGCTGTCTGACGGTGCCCGCAAGGTTGGGATATTGACCCCGAAGGTCGACAGTAATGCTGACAAGGCGGACCCCAACCAGGCGTCCCGGAAAGCTGGAAAGGGTGGGCCTGAAAAGGCTGGCCCGTCCCGGATGGAAGGGAGTAGGGGGTTGCGGCCGTTGTTAGGCCCACAGCAACCATAGAGTAGGGTGAACTAAGGGGTGGACCCCCCCTTGGACGAATGCCGAGCGGAAGAGGAAAAAATCTTTAGAAGGAGCAGAGGAACACCAAACCCAGGAGACGTAGGAAAGTAGGTCCCAAGCGCAAGAAAGGTGACGCGCTCGTCATCAAGACCGAACAGTCCAAGCACTCGGACGTCTTGAGGACGATGCGAAGCGACGCCAAGCTCGTGGATCTGGGAGTCGAAGCAGTATTAGGCGTACTCGTACGAGTGAAATGACTTACCTTAGCTTACCGATCAGGCTAAGGCCAGGGTGGCCTCTGCTGTACATAGTAGCCGCCTCCATTCCACTCGGTCCATGGCTGTTTGTCTCCAGTTCCGCACTCTGCGTAGGGTCCGCAGATCTTCCTCCACTTGGTCGACCCACCTAGCTCGCTGCGCTCCACGTATTCTTGTACCGGCCGGATGACTCTCGAGAGCCATTTTAGTCGGGTTGATATCCGACATCCTGATGACGTGACCCGCCAACCGTAGCCTCCCGATTTTCGCGGTGTGGACGATGGTTGGCTCTCTCAGCAGCTGATGCAGCTCGTAGTTCATTCGCCTTCTCAAAGTCCCGTCTTCCATCTGCACTCCGCCGTAGATGGTGCGCAACACCTTCCGTTCGAAAACTCAAAGGGCGCGTTGGACGTAGGGTCCATGTTTCGTGTCCATAGAGGACTACCGGTCTAATCAGCGTTTTGTAGATGATTAACTTCGTGTTACGGCGAACTTTATTCGATCGTAGAGTTCTGCGGAGTCCAAAGTAAGAACGATTTCCTGCCACAATGTGGCTCTGAATTTCTCTGCTGGTGTCGTTGTCAGCGGTCACCAGTGATCCCAAGTGCACGAGTTCTTCAACCGCCTCGATTTCATCACCGTCGATATAAATTCGGGGTGGCGGGCGCGGTGATTCCTCCCTAGAGCCCTTTGCCATTATGTACTTTGTCTTCGACACATTAATGACTAATCCGATTCGCCTGGCTTCACTCTTTAGTTGGATGTATGTTTCCGCCATCGTCTCAAATTTACGAGCAATAATATCAATATCATCGGCGAAACCAAGCAGCTGAACGGACTTCGTGAAAATCGTCCCACTTGTGTTTATCCCCGGTCTTCTTATTACACCCTCTAAAGCAATGTTGAACAGCAAGCACGAAAGACCATCACCTTGCCGTAACCCTCTGCGAGATTCGAAGGGACTCGAGAGTGTCCCTGATACTCGAACTACGCACATCACTCGATCCATCGTCGCCTTGATCAACCGTATCAGTTTATCCGGGAATCCGTATTCGTGCATAATCTGCCATAGCTGTTCTCGATCGATTGTATCATACGTCGATTTGATATCGATGGACAAGTGATGTGTGGGCACGTTGTATTCGCGGCATTTCTGCAACACCTGGCGGATGGCGAACATCTGGTCCGTTGTAGCGCGTTCAACCATAAATCAAGCCTGATATTGCCCCACGAACTCTCTTGCAATCGGTGATAGACGGTGGCATAAAGGAGTGAAAAGACCCTAGAGCTTAAACGCGACAAGGACGCCGCCCACAAAACTCTGGCGAAAGAGGTCCTTGGCAGAGGGGTAGAGGTGAGGGCTCTTACAGCAGAGGCGACTCTGAAGGTTAAGAACCTAGACGAGGTCACTGAAGCGGAAGAGCTCGTCACGGCAGTGCGGCAACAGTGTGACGTGCAGGTGACTGCCGCAGCCGTTAGGATACGGAAGAGGCCGGCATGGACACAGGTAGCCTTGGTTCAGATACCTGTGGCGGACGTACGAAAGTTCGTTAAAGTAGGGAGGATTACGGTAGGCTGGTGCGTATGTTATCTGACATTCCACGAAGGTTTGTTTCAGGTGTCTGGAACCAGGGAACAAGTCATGGGACTGCAAAGACCTTTTTTTTCTTCTAAATTATGAGGGGAAAACTGCTCAACAAACACCCTAACAGGAAGGTTAGGGTAGTGTGGGGTTAAGGCCGTCTTCTACAACAGTAGTAAAAGCCAGGACTACTCTCTTCTCGACCAATTAAAACACATTCCTATGGTCGGAGGGGCTAGTGCACATCGCACCCTCAAAGTTAGCAGCAACGAATATCGATGACTCGCTTTGGAGAGTCCATCACGGCAGCATGCTGGCGCTTAGTCAGTTTCCCGAGTGGTCCTCACCACTCCCTTTGTCCTCGGAAGGCGGGCAGGGTCAACGCCGCCCGCGCCCAACTGCTTGGCAGACATCAAGAACTGATGCCCACGTGTAACCCGATCTGACCTGCTCAAGGCAAGGGTATCACTACCCTCCAGGCCCTATCAGCTGCACCAGAAGGTTGCTGACAGCAGCAACGACCTTGACAGGCGCAAACTGTGTAGGAGATGCGGCGCCGAACGCCGTAAGGTGCAAGGCTCCACCCTTTTGTCTGATTTGTACCGGGAAATCCGTGAACAACAGGCATCTGAGTGGATGACGAACTTCGCCATTATAGCAGACCCATACCGAGTACCCGCCGGCAACGGCAATTGGGTCGCGGATGAGTCTAGAAAAATGGCGGTGATATGGACGACGGGTAAATACCCGGTCCAGGAGTTGGTGTCTACTACCTATGAGGGCTTTGTGGTCGCCAAAGTAAACGGGGCTCTTTTTCTGTAGCTGTTATGCGCCTCCGCGGTGGCCAATCGAGCAGTTCACGAAGATGCTGGACTGTATGGCGACCGTGCTGAAAATATACTGTTCCACTAGTTGCAAGCTGTTAGGACTAGGGCTCGTTTTTGGTAGATCTTTCGCCATTACGAAGCACGAAAAGGTGATCTCCTCACGTAACGGATTCCATTAGAGTTTGAGCATCTTTTAAACACTATCTCAACCATTCATTCTTCAGCACGGGTCCCATGATACCTTGGATTGGTACTCCCTGTTTGGTAGACTTTCACCCTCGGAACAGGTGGTCTGTGCTATTCTAAGTAAGCAGCTACACGGACATTTCTAACAAGTTAGCATTACATATTAATTTTAACTATCTGTTAGCATCACATGCTTTGCTTATTTTTTGAATAGCTAAAGCCATAATATAGTTTCACCATATATAACTTTACCCGCACATTACACGCATAAACAGCTGCTGTAACATCTTCCATCTGAAACGTTACTCTAATGGTTGCAAACTCTGATAGCATCGTCAGTTCCCAGCACCACACCCGCATGCATGATGCCTATCTACCCATCTACCAACATACAGTTCATGTTCAATAGTGGTTTAATCTAATAATAGCGCGAGAAACGATGTTTGACTAGGCACCTGCCGTGTCGTCGTTTCGTTGCGCTCTTATCACGGTGGGCGGTGTGGCATGAAGTGCTGCATCAAAACGCTTAAACGTTCGATAATTTTACTGGATGATATTTATACAGAGCGCGCCGCTGCCGTTCCATGTTTGTCGGCTTGGCTGAGTCGCACAACAACGGTGCTAAGTAAACACTCACTTCAGTTCGATAAACAAAGTGCCTGTGGAGAGCGTCGATTTGCTTTTTCTGAGAGCTGGACTCAAATCATATTTTTGAGGATAGTGTACCTTAGACATGTGTCCTATCCTTACATGTGGTCCCTATACTGTCGAATGCTGTTCAAAGCCAACAATTTTCGTAAACTGTCATGAGAAGTGGAACCAGATGTTGCAACTCGAGTGTGAATCAACGAATTTATACCGTTTGTAGGAATACCCTGTAATTTGTAGCACGAGAAACGTTCTCGGTAATCGGTTGGGAGGATAACGCGATGTAAATTACATAGTCTAATTCCAAGAAAACAAACACTGTTAGCTTGTCATGCCATTTTAGCATTGTTGAAGAGAAGAGAGTTTTTGTTTCAATAAAGTTATTTGGTTATGAATTTCCTTGTTCTTCTTCTGCAAGGCGTAGCAAGTAGCTTAGTATTCATGATCTGAACCAAGTAATACCTTGAAAAGACCTCCATTTTCATCTAAATAAAAAAAATCGGTTATTTCATACTTTTAGTTATCATGCACGCTCTTGCCAAACAGATATAAAAAATCCTTCATTCCAATATGTGACAGACGATTGTCGCATGGTGTAGCACATTAAACTACACTTTTTGGTGTTGTAATGATGTGCCTCCATTAGTTTATTATTTTTTTTCTAGGATTTTCGTCAATTGAAGTAGTAATTCCAGATTATCCATTAAGCTCAAACCCAAACCCAATTATCATTTGCTCTAAGATCTCAAGACATTTAATTCCAGAATTAAACTCATCACTTCAGTACCGCCTCATCTTGATGAAACCAAGAAATTTGCTCCACACCACACTACGAAAAAAAAAACCGATGACGTACATTTCCAAGAGAGAAGATAACAATTATCCCTTCTAGGAAAGTTCTACTAATCAAAACCGTTGTCTTCATCAGTCTATTTCGGTACGCCTCCATAACATGCTGGCTGTTGCGATGCGACCTTCCCAGTGGGGTGATTATTTGCATTATAGAACTCTTCTCCTCTAATGGGAAAGCAAATCAACTCTTCTCGGCGGCTTTGCGAAGTGAGTTTTATTTCATCCGCCGCGATTAATTAATATTATGAGAGATCATCCACGGTTTGGCGCCACGTGGTTCAATATTGGCGGTTTATTTCCCATAACTCTAATTTGATGCTTTGGTGTTATGTTCTTTTAATAACCAACAACAGCAGTACAGGGTTCTAAGATGGGAAAAAAGTATTTGAGACACGAGAAACATGGAAACGCACAATGCCAATTAAAGCTGGTAAGCTTAAAGGAAGTTTAGGTATTCGAAATCTACTCTGCGGTCGATCTGCTAGTTATTAAACACGTCATGCATAACCTGTTGGAGCCGGAGGGGTCATGTATGACCCCAAGATAAAAGCGATTGTATAAATTAATGTGTGAATTTATACAATCGTTTATATCAACAACACAGAATACTGTCTTCGGCAAAATTGTTGCAAATTGAGTCCTCTATTAAGGAAAAATGGGACTGTTAGAGACTTTACTGAAAACCTAGAACATCCTGAACACCATAGAGTTTGGAAAAGCGAAATAATTGACATGTTCTAAAAGATGAATTTGGATATGAATTACGCTCATATGTATTCATTTAACCTTCGTCAACAGTATCAAAAGGTGTTTCATTTTCTGGGATGTTCTAGGTGATCCAAACTGTTCTGTAGTTACGACCTTCAAATCTTCAAGAATAACTGTATGTGTTTTCGCCATATTTAGCATTACTGGGACCCGTGAAGCTCTTGAAATCTACAATGTCATTTATGGACACAATAGGGATATCCCAGGTCAGGTATCAGGTATCAGAAAGCCGGCTCCAGAGGCACGTTATCCTCCATTTGGGACATTTGTGCCATCGCCAAAATAACAGCCTATTTCATCATCTACTTGAGGGAAAAGGAAGGAAAAAGGATGGGGATAGGGACAGGTAGGGAAATAGGAAAAATACCCTGGAAGAGGGTACTAACGCACAAGCGTACCACAATGGGTTCAAACGGCGCCCTGAAAAGGGCACTGTAATAACACATAAAGCGAAAGAGAGCCTTTAGCTCTTTACCACAGCGGGTTAAGAACAACAGAATATCCTGAAGATTCAGGTTTCTGAAGTCAGTTTCACTTAATGAGTGTTTACCGAATACTCGAAAACGCAGTTGCGCAAAAACTGGACAGTTACATATCAAATGATACGATGTTCCATAATCGGATTCACAGCTATCACATGTAAATGAATCAGCTTGCTGAATATTCACCATGTGATAGCTGAGTCGGCAGTGGCCAGTCAATGCTTTAACCAGCATGCTGCAATTCTGCTTAGACAGATTAGTTAGATACTTCGCCACCCGTAGAGATGGCTCAGCACTATACAATTTGGCTTGACGACATGACTCCAAACTATTCTAATATTGTCTGTGTTGAGTGACAGCCCAGGTGTGAATCTGAAGCTTAATCAAACACTTTGATATCGGAATAGCTGGCTCAGGGCCAATGAAGTCATGTGATGCTCCAGAGCGAGCTAACTCATCAGCCAATTCATTTCCAGCGATGGAAGAATAACCAGGTACCCATACAAGGTGAACAGCGTTTGCTGAATTCAGCTCCTCGATTTGAGTTCGACAAGCGATAACTATCTTCGACCTGGAGTTGGCCGAAGCAAGTGCTTTAATAGCAGCCTGGCTATCTGAAAAGAAGTATATTACTTAGCCCATTACGTGCTGCTGAAGTGCTGATTGCACTCCGCACATAAGAACAAAGATTTCGGCCTGAAAAACGGTGCAGTGTCTACCAAGTGAGTAAGACCGATACAGCCTTAGCTCACGAGAATAAACACCAGCACCTGCTCGACCTTCGAGAAGGGAGCCATCAGTGTAACATACGATGCCGTCTGAAATACTTCTCTCCAGATATTCAGATGTCCACTCTTCCCGGGAAGGGAATATCGTGGAAAATGTCCTATATGGGAAATTACAAGCAATTGTAAGATCACTTGAGGCAAGAACAATTTTGTCCCAATTCACCAAAAGTGAAAACAACGAGGTGTGTGTTGATGTGCGGTTCACAGGAGTTTCCTCTAGTAGACCGAGTACCCGTAGACGGTAATGTGCGGGATCGAAGTACCCCCTGATAAGGGATGTAAGCCGCTAGCTGTCAAAGCCGAATGTTATGGTTCAGCACGAACATTGACAGCCGATCGGCTCCCTCATGACAACTCACGACGAGGGAATGCGCGAGTGGGCAATCGTCCTCTTTCTTCTCCGACGGTCATCGTGTGCGGACGCATAGGTGGGTAGCTCCAGACCATGCTGTTCGCTTACGCATATTCGGCACGCCAAATCTCCACATTGGCTATCCTGCCAGATTATTCTTTGAACTATTTGGAAAACCATTCATTTTTTTGCAAAGTGATTAACTAGAACTGCCAATGAACAAGAAAACGTTAAATATCCCGAAAACTGGAATTTTAAAGTGTTTGAGTGGAAATGCGGTTAGGATAGGCGTGTTTCAAAAACCGCCAAATCATGGTTTGTGGTTAGTAATCCCACAAGGTGCGCCTAGAAGGCCACCGGAATACGAGATGAAAATAGTTGATCTCAAAGAATGCTTGCGGTTGTAAAGTAGAGCGTGTTTAGAAAACCGCTAAAATGATGGTTTGTGGTCAGTAATCCCACAAGATGCGCCTAGAAGGCCATCGGAGAGAAATATGCTTCGCAAAAAAATACATATTAGATTGAGGTTAGAAGGCAAGGCGTGTTTCGAAAACCGCCAACCATGGATTGTGGTTAGTAATCCCACAAGGTGCGCCTAGAAGGCCATCGGAATGCGAAATGAAAATAAATGATGAAAAACTTGCAAAGCGTGTTTAGAAAACCGCTAAAATTATAGTTTGTGGTCAGTAACCCCACAAGGTGTGCCTAGAAGGCCACCGGGAAAAAATTGAGGATAGGAAACTATGCGAGATTAAAAAAAAAAAAAAAACAGCCGACTGATCTGTAAAACTCGACATTGAATTCTAGAACCCAAAATTTTTGCATATTTCGGATGTGTTTTTCGGTTTGTTCTAACTAGCAACAAAATGAATTGGCTCCAGATAGGATCTAGGATAGATATAATAAGAGGATCCATTGTTGTCAATTTTGTTACGAGAAAAGGCACTGAACTATTCTATTTTGTCCATTTCAATAGATCAAACAAAATGCCTAAAGGAGGACAATACGTTTTGGCTCCGGTCGCTATGGATGACACGGAAAACGAGTGGACGGAAGAAGTAAACGATACGGATTCGAACTTTTCGGAAGAACAAGATGAGGGTGAAATCGTGTACGACCAAGCTTCAATTTGTTCAAACGAGCTAGAAGTGGCTGCTAATGAAACCGTAAACACATCAAACCTATCTCCGGAGAAATCCGACAACGTTGATGACAGACTACGTCGCCTGGAAGAAAAGTTGAAACACGTCTCCGAGAAGCGCCTATCGGGTCCCGATTCAACGCTAGAAAGCACCAGAGACAGTGTTGATCCGCCGTCAGCCCCTCATCAAACCGAGAGAGGAAGCAACATTCGCTGGGACCTGATCCCTAAGTTCCCGAAGGATATACCATCGAACATGCTCTGGGAGAATTGGCAGAGTTTTATCAAAAATTTCGAAATTGCTGTCTCGTTGTCAACATTCAGTGGATCATCGGACCGAGCAAAGCTGCTGTACTTATCCATTGGGAAGGACTTGCAGGACATAATCGGTGCGGCCAATATACAGCCAAACTATCAGGACCCGAGGTGCTATCCAACCCTGGTAGATGAGATGAACCGGTACTTCAAGTCAATGACTGATACAGGCGCCGAACACGAAGCGTTCCAAGCCATGCGCCAGAATAAAGGAGAGTCAATTGTAACATTCCACGCTCGATTGACCCAAAAGGTGCGCCTGTGCGGATACAGTTTGGCTGATCAAAACCGTTTCGTATTGGCTCAGCTGCTGAAAGGAATGCTGAATCG
This sequence comes from Aedes albopictus, assembly GCF_035046485.1. Taxonomy (NCBI): domain Eukaryota; kingdom Metazoa; phylum Arthropoda; class Insecta; order Diptera; family Culicidae; genus Aedes; species Aedes albopictus. The sequence goes on along the minus strand of NC_085138.1, from coordinate 154,383,225 downwards.
AAAGATAGCGGTAGCGGCGAGGACATATGGATATGACGCGGACTACGTCGTGCAAGCTGCAACGAGGGTCGAATCATATAAAACGGATGAGGAAGTCACCGAGCCCCATGTGTCAGATGTCCTTGCAATCGACCGTAAGCGGACTTTTAATAAGGGTAGCAGTTTCCAACATAAATCCAAGAAAATAGAGGAGTTCAGAGGTACGGAAGCGAAAATCCCAAAAAGATTTTCTTCGGTACACCGCGAAGGACGACGTTTCCGTTGCTGGAGGTGCGGGTTCACGTTCCACAATAGAGATAAGTGCCCCGCTTTGGAGAAGCGATGCAATTCATGTGGACGGGAGGGACATTATGCCAAGATGTGCCGCAATGACTCCAGAAAAAGCCATGTCAACCAGGTTCAAGAGGATGAAGCCCGCAAAGATATGCCTTATGAATGGAAGAAAGACCCCAACGATGACCAGGTATAACTGAAAAGTAGATTTGTAGTTACACGAAAAGAATAAATAAAACACTTGAATTCGATAAACGCTTAAATCACATGTCATCCACGCACTCGATAGTCCCACAGACGACCCCAACACTATTACCTTTTTCTTCATTTAACTCCCCAACAGATAAATGCAATTGCATCTCTGCAAGATGCAATCGTCAGTTGTCGTCTCAGCTCGTCCAGCCCATATGACTTCTTGGTTGACTCGGGAGCGGACGTCAATATCATTGGTGGAAACGATTGGACGCTATTGGAGAAAGAATTTCGTTGCGAAAGAGCCCGATTGGAACCCATCGATCATTCCACAATTAGGGAGCTACGTGCATACGCGGCAGCAGCCCCAATGACGATACGTTGTGCGTTCAGGGCGGATGTTGAAGTTGTGAAGGCATCCAAACCAGTCATTTCAGCAGAATTTCTTGTTGTGGACAAAGGACAGCGGTCTATTCTCGGGCGACATACAGCGAGTGCATTACGACTGTTGGAAGTTGGCCTTTCGGTTAACATTTGCGAAGGAACCTCTGTTTCCAACATTTTCCCCAAAGTACCCGGAGTACGCATCAAATTCAGTGTCGATGCATCTGTTCCACCTGAAAAGAATGCGTACTATAACGTCCCGGCGGCTTACCGGGATGCCGCCAGAATGCGTCTTGAAGATATGGAAGCGAAGGGGATAATTGAACGTGTCGTGAAGGCTCCTGAGTGGATAAGTGGCATGTCCGCAGTGCCCAAGGGTAAAAATGACTTTCGACTGGTAGTTAATATGCGGGCTCTGAACAAGGCTATAAAGCGAGAGTACTTCCGCATGCCCTTGATCGAAGAAATGAAGGTAAAACTCCATGGTGCGAGGTTCTTCACAAAGTTGGATTTGAGCAATGCATACTACCACTTAGAGCTTTGTAAGGAGTCCCGTGACCTTACGACATTCTTGTCGGAACACGGTATGTACCGATTCACCCGACTTATGTTTGGTGTGAATTGTGCCCCTGAAATTTTTCAGCGGGAAATGTGCCGCTTACTAGATGGAATCGATAATATCATTATTTACATCGATGATATACTCATATTTGCCGAGACGCTAGAGAAGCTCAGAGCAACAACTGCTCAAGTCCTTCGAATCCTCCGGGCCCATAACTTAACCCTCAATAAAGAAAAGTGTGAATTCGACAAAACTTTTATCACTTTTCTGGGTCATGGGTTAGATGAGAGCGGATTCCATGTTGATGAAGCCAAAGTCAAGGCAATCAACAGATTTCGACCACCTACCAGCGTTTCCGAGCTGAAAAGTTTTTTGGGAATGGCTTCCTTCGTAAGCCCATATATAAAAGACTTCACAAAGATCACGAGTGCACTCTGGACTGCGACTACTGCTAAAAACTGGATTTGGGGTCCCGAGCAAGCATCAGCCTTCGAGACCGTCAAGGATCGAATAACTCGTTGCGCCACTACACTTGGATACTTTTCAGACAACTACAGAACAATCCTATACACCGATGCTTCTCCCAAAGCCCTCGGCGCTGTCCTAGTTCAAGAAAGCCCCACCCGATCTCCACGCATCATAAGCTTTGCATCGAAAGCCCTCACGGCCACTGAGCAACGTTACGCACAGAATCAACGAGAAGCTTTGGCCACCGTGTGGGCCGTGGAACATTTTTCTTTTTATCTTCTTGGACGCCATTTCACCCTGCGAACCGATGCCCAGGGTGTTGCCTTCATACTAAACCGTTCCCGCGAAAGCTCAAAGAGAGCTCTGACTAGAGCAGACGGGTGGGCCCTTCGACTTAGCCCGTATAACTACAGCGTAGAATACATTCGCGGGCTCGACAACATCGCCGACCCACCATCCCGTTTGTATGTTGGCAATGATGAACCCTTTGACGATGAGCATAGTCCGTGGGAAATAGCAACGCTAGAGGTGGACTCGTCTGGTTTCTTGACCGAAAATGAGCTTCGCGAAGAGACCGGCTTGGATACGACTTTACAAAGAGTGATCGACGCACTAGAAACTCAGATCTGGCCGAAGGAGTTGAAAAGGTATGAGAGCGTATCCAACGACCTGTCAATTCGCGATGGCATTTTAATAAAAAATGGCTGTGTCGTGGTACCGGACAAGTTAAGAAAGAAGGCACTAACCTTAGCTCATGATGGACATCCAATGGCCGCAAAGCTAAAAAGTATCCTACGTGAACGTGTATGGTGGCCAGGCCTAGCCGTCGATGCAGAGAATTGGGTGCAAACTTGCCAAATCTGCGCAACGAACGGACGTCCGGAGAAACCAACACCGATGAGACGCATATTCGCGCCACAAGCTGTATGGGAAACTATAGCTTTAGATTTCAACGGCCCGTACGCTCGGTTTGGAGGTGTCTCAATTCTGCTAATCGTAGATTATCGGTCCAGGTAAACCCCATTCTAAAAAAATAAAATAAAAAATAAATTAAATAATAATCATACCAAGGTAATCAATAATGATTAATTCCCCACAGATTCCTGATTGCCCGACCAGTGAAGTCGACCAGTTTCGAGCAGACTAAACAAGTGCTAGAAGGAGTGTTTGAACGAGAGGGTTTTCCGCGATTCATTCGCTCTGACAACGGGCCGCCATTCAACGGCGAAGATTACAAAAAGTACTGCTCCGAACGAGGAATCGAGACCCAATATTCCACTCCATTATTCCCGCAGCAGAACGGCCTCGTCGAAAACTATATGAAGCTTGTAAATAAGGCGATGGCAACAGCGGTGAGTAATGGAACTTGCTTCAGAGAAGCATTACGAGCAGCCGTAAATGCGCACAATGCTGCATCCCATTCGGTTACTGGGGTACCACCTGAAGAAGTGATGCTTGGGCGGAAAATCAAGCGCCGACTCCCGCTGCTTCAACACACAAAGGCAAACTTTGATGAAGAACAGTTCAACCAGAGAGACCGCCTTGAGAAACTGAAGGCGAAGGAACGCGAGGACACTCGCAGAGGGGCCCGATCGTGTCGCGTTGGCCCAGGTGATACGGTAATTGTAGAACGATTAACGCGCACGAAGGGAGAAAGCAGATTCGATCCACAACGATTTACCGTTATACAAGAAGACAACGGAAGCCTTGTCCTGCAGAACGATCAAGGACAAACTTTGAAACGCCATGTCACACAGACAAAAAAGGTGATAAAGTGGCGTGAAACCGAGATAAAATCTAATGCAGACCATAACGATGACCACGTAAACGAACAACCACCAGCAGGACCACCTAGTCGACCACAGAGGGCTAAATTACAACCAACTTACTTGAGGGACTATGTCCAGTCGCTTGAACATTAACGTCACAGTGCTGCATATCTATAAACATACGACTTCCAATTCGATTCTAACTACGATGTAATCCTGGAATAAATAGAAATAAAGCTGTTGCTACAAAACTACAGAGAAAAAAAGACTTTTTTGTGTCAGAATTATAGATAAACAACACTCACATTATTGATTGGGAAATAAATAAAGACAACCATTACTAATTACTGCCGCAATGAACTCTTCTTCTTCTTCTTCTTATTTCTGGCGAGCCGACACCGTTCGGCATCAGCTCTAGTTTAACGTCCGCCTATTTCTGGTACTAAGCCTAAACACGGACGGTCAGGGAGACATCCACACACACCTGACACCCTACATATCGAACCCATCAACACATGGGCCGGGACCTACGGCTTTACTTCCTATCCGAGGGAAGGCGTGATCAGATATTTTTGTCTCAGAAATACCGACGGCGTCGACTAGGATTGAACCTAGACCGACTGGGGTGAGAGGCAACCACGCTTACCACTACACCACCGACGCCGCTAAATGAACTCTTAAACAGGTACTCTCTTTCGTGACACAACGATTACATTTATTGGTCACAGATATAAACAAGGGAAACTGACGTTTCTCACCCCACTGAAAAAGATATGCAAGACAAAAGGGAAAACTGCACACGGAAAACAAAACAAAACGAAAGAGGAATTTTGTTACACGGAAAAAACCATAGCATATTTTTAAATGAAATGGATTTTACTTTTTCAAAAAAAAAATGTAGAGGAAACGAGGTTGTTGGTATTATCTTATTTCGTCACAGAGGGTTGTTTTATTTAAAGCAGGAGGGGGATGTGCGGGATCGAAGTACCCCCTGATAAGGGATGTAAGCCGCTAGCTGTCAAAGCCGAATGTTATGGTTCAGCACGAACATTGACAGCCGATCGGCTCCCTCATGACAACTCACGACGAGGGAATGCGCGAGTGGGCAATCGTCCTCTTTCTTCTCCGACGGTCATCGTGTGCGGACGCATAGGTGGGTAGCTCCAGACCATGCTGTTCGCTTACGCATATTCGGCACGCCAAATCTCCACAGGTAAGTACAAGAAAGTGCTTCTTGTTTGAGATGAATGTGTAGGGGAGGAACGTCAAAGAGAACTTCGAGCGCTGCCGTAGGAGATGAAGAGAACGCTCCAGACATCGCCATTAAGCACATCCTTTGGAGATCGCCTAATTTTGATTGGACCGTCCTCACTTCACCCTTTTGCCACCACACAAGACATCCATAAGTCAATATTGGCCGAACCACAGTTGTGTAAATCCATTTGATATACTTGGGTTTTGGACCCCAAGTTGTACCAAAAGTACGCCGACATTGCCCGAAGGCCATACAAGCTTTCTTGATTCTGAACTCAATGTGAGGTGTCCAGGAAAGCTTGGAATCAAGAATGACTCCAACGTACTTTACCTGTTCAGTCACATCGATTTCAGAATCAAAGAGACGCAAAGGTCGAACACCATTACGGTTTCGCCTTTCCGTGGAAAGAACAATAGATGTTTTACTCGGATTAACCGAAAGGCCATATTGGCGACACCAACCCTCAACTACCTGAAGGGCGCTTTGCATGAGGTCGAAAAGGGTGCTGATGCACATACCAACTAACAATGTTAGGCAGTCGTCGGCAAAACCATAAGTAGGAAAACCGCTATTATTGAGTTGCATCAATAGCGTATCCGCTACGAGATTCCACAAAAGCGGTGACAAGACTCCCCCTTGGGGGCATCAACAAACACTCAATTTCCTAATCCCTGCTAGACGCAATGTCGAGAAGAGATATCGGTTTTTGAGTATTTGATGAATCCAATTGGAAATCATTGGAGATATACCATGACTCTGTGCGGCTTCCAATATGGCATCGAAAGGCACATTGTCAAAGGCACCCTCAATATCTAAGAAAACACCCAAGCAGGATTGCTTTTGAGCGAATGCTTTCTCGATATCGTAAACAACCATGTGTAAAAGAGTCACAGTGGACTTACCAGATTGGTAGGCATGTTGGTTCACACTTGGGTTCACATGAAGAGGCACGTTGGCCAGATGAACATCACGGATGTGATGATCCACAATGCGTTCGTTATTTCAGAAGAAAAGAGGTCAAACTGATAGGTCTGAATTTATTTGCTTCTTCATACGACGCACGACCCACTTTCAGAATAAACTTTACAGTAATATCCCGCCAGGATTTGGGAATATACCCTGTAGCAAAACTGCAAACAAGTAGTTTTTTCAAAACATGTTTGAAATAATCAAATTCCTTCTGAAGCAAAATAGGATAAATCCCATCTGCCCCTGGAGATTTGATGGGAGCAAAGCTATTAAAAGCCCACTCAATCGATTCTTTAGTTACAATACTCCGAGCCGAAGCTAAGGAATCATAACTACAAGAAAAGACATCAGATTCATCCGAAGATAAAATATCCACACATCCAGGGAAGTGTGTGGAGGAATTCCACGGAGTCATGTCAGTCGATCCTGAGCGACCATTTCAAAAATATCTGAAACTTTGCACAGTTTTTCAATTTCATCTAAATCGCCATTTTTCGATATCAAACCTTCATATTCACTCACGACTAACTTTTCAAAAGGGTGTATGCGAAAATAGTTCAAAAATATTCTAAAAGCTGTACAGCAAAAACGGATTGTTCGATTGTTATGAATTTTTCAGCAAAGTTAGATAACTAAATGATGATTCCTTAGAAAATATACACTGTAAAAAATTTGTTTTTTTTTTTCTTTAAAAAAATATGATCTTTGTCACAAAAACTCAAATATCTCAAAACCCTATCTTTTTACCAACGTCAACTTTTTAGGGGAAATGGCCCATTTTATCAGCTATCTACCATAAAATTTTGGTGATGGTAAACTGATAAACAAAAAAGTTATGAAATTTCAAACGTTTCAGATTTTTTACATTTAGTAACAAAAAAATTTTTTTTTCTGTGTAAATTATTTCGAGAATTATATTTTGATGCTGATTTTATTGTAAAGGCTACCGCCTGAATTAAACAAGTTGTTTTCATGATATTTTTGTTTGATTATTCATAATTACTATAGTATCTATTTGAAACTTAGACGCGATCCAGTGTTGCGATCAAAAATATTGAGAGTGTCATACTTTTTACCCTTCTTACACCCATAAGAAGGGTATAAATACCGCTTGGAAAACCGACTTTCGATCCGAGGCCCGCAGGGCCGAGTCACATATACCAATCAACTCAGCTCGACGAATTGAGCAAATGTCTGTATGTGCGTGTGTGTGTATGTGTGTGTGTGTGTATGTATGTTACAAAAAAATGTCACTCACGGTTCTCAGCCGTCTGTTGACCGATTTGAGTTCTCTTGGAAGCAAATGAAAGCTACTACATCCTAGTAGAACGCTATTGAATTTTATTTTGATTGGACGTTCGGTTACCGAGATATCTTTCAAAGAGTGCTAGGGAGTAGTACAACTTAATTATTTTAGATATTTTTGACAAAGTGTATCACCATAAATTTCTCAGCCGTCTATCAACCGATTTGGGTTCTTAAGGCCCCAAACGAAAGCTACTACATCCTAGTAGAACACTATTGAATTTTTTTTTGATTGGACGTTCGGTTACCGCGATATCTTTCAAAGAGTGCTAGGGAGTAGTACAACTTAATTATTTTAGATATTTTTGACAAAGTGTATCACCATAAATTTCTCAGCCGTCTATCAATCGATTTAGGTTCTTGAGGCCCCAAACGAAAGCTACTACATCCTAGTAGAACGCTATTGAATTTTTTTTTTGATTGGACGTTCGGTTACCGCGATATCTTTCAAAGAGTGCTAGGGAGTAGTACAACTTAATTATTTTAGATATTTTTGACAAAGTGTATCACCATAAATTTCTCAGCCGTCCATCATCCGAATCGGGTTCTTAAGGCTCGAAACGAAAGCTACTGCACCCTATAAGAACGCTTTTGAATTTCATTCCGATTGGACATTTTGTAACCGAGATATCTTTCGGGGAGTACTTTGGAGTAATACAACTTAACTTTTTAAGAGGTCTTTGACAAAATGCTTCATAATAAATGAATCAGCCGTGTGTCAATCGATTTGAGTTCTCTCAGCATCAAATGAAAGCTACAGCATCCAAGTAGTATGCTATTAAATTTCATGCCGTTTGGACATTTTGTTTCTGAGATATCTTTCCACGAGTACTAAGGAGTAATGAAATTTACGCTTTTGAGAGATTTTTGATAAAATGTATCATAATACATTTCTCAGCCGTTTGTCAACAGATTTTTTATGATCATATTTGGTTACACAAGTTAGTTATACATGAAAATGCAATTGCATCAAATACATAAAAGCTACTATCTCTTTGTAATATTTGAGCTTAATAAACAGTAGCAAAAATATCATTGAATGTATGTAGGAAAAGCCTTTTTGCCTTTCTCGTACACTAAGTGTACCGGAAAGGCTATATGTTCACTCCAAAAATGACTTTTTGATAGAAGCCCCGGAGGATCGAGTCATATATACCAATCAACTCAGCTCGACGAATTGAGGTGATGTCTGTGTGTGTGTATGTGTGTGTGTGTGTATGTGTGTGCGTGTGTGTGTGCGTATGTGTGAGTGTGTACAAAAAAACTCACATCACTTTTTGGCAGTAAACCTCAACCGATTTCAATGACCGACGGTTCATTCGACGCGGAATCTGGTCCCATTGTTTCCTATTGAAAATGGCTCGGATCGATCCAGCCGTTCCGGAGATATGGCCATTTAGGTGTTCCGGAACGGTACCCCAGGAAGGGACCAGATATGAAAATGCATCAACCCTATGCATGCGACATATCAAACCACGGCATTTTCAATAACCTGATGAGCGGTAAGCAGGAAAATAGTCTCAGACCATATCTGAACCGGTAGTGTTCCGGAACCGGTTCTAGGCACACCGCTGGAAGTGGCCAAATATACAATTGAACCAAACCCATGCATGCGACACATCAAACCACGGCATTTTCGATAACCTGATGAGCGGTAAGTAGGAAAATAGTCTCAGATCATATCTGAACCGGTAATGTTCCGGAACCGGTTCCGGGTGTCCCGCCGGAAGTGGCCAAATATACAAGTGAACCAAACCCATGCATGCGACACATCAAACCACTACATTTTCGATAACCTGATGAGCGGTAAGCAGGAAAATAGTCTCAGACCATATCTGAACCGGTAGTGTTCCGGAACCGGTTCTAGGCACACCGCTGGAAGTGGCCAAATATACAATTGAACCAAACCCATGCATGCGACACATCAAACCCCGGCATTTTCGATGACCTGATGAACAATGAGCAGGAAAATCATCTCAGACCATATCTGAAACAGTAGTGTTCCGGAACCGGTTCCGGGGCTCCCGCAGAAGTGGTCAAATCTGAAAGAGAAACACATACCCATACATGCGGCACATCAAATAGCGGCTTTATCAATTACCTAATGAACGGCCAGCGAGTGTTTCGGAATCGGTTTTGAGTGGCCGGAAGAGGCCAAATGTAAAAGTAAATCAAATCCAGGTATGTGACACATCAAATCGTGGCTTTTGCGATAACCTGATGAACAGTTAGCAAGAAAATAGCCTTAGATCACACTAGAGACAACTGGTAGTGTTCCGGAATTGGTTCCGTCGAAATGGTCGAACCCTGCTTGTGACACCTTCAATTTGCAGCGTTATTGGTTAACCGATGAACAGTTAATAAGACAATAGTGTCAGACCATATTTGGTTCAGCCGGTAGTTACTCGGAATCAGATCCGGGTAGTAAAATGTAAAATTTAACCAAAACCATGGATGCGGTACATCAAACCACGACAACCTGATGGAAAAATAGGGTCAGACCACATTAGATTCCCGGTAGTGTTGCGGGTTCGGCTGTGGCTTCGAAAGTGGTTAAAAGTATAGATAGTAGAGTAAACATAGATCCGTGTTGTCACGATTTGGACAACATCAATGGAGCGCATGACGTCATATTCAACCGTCACACTCTTGAAAATTACTACTTACACGCTTGAAACATTTTAGTCAGCGGTGTCCGCGGATCTATGTTTACTCTACTATCTATAGTTAAAAGTAAAGGTGAATCAAACCCATACATGCGATATATCAAATCGCGGTGGTTGGGTAAAGGTGAAGAATTAGCAGTAAAATAATCTCAGACCAGAATTGGGACAACCGTTAGTGTCATGGAATCAGATCCGGGTATCCCACAGAAAATTGCCGTATATAAAAATGAACCAAACCCATACATACGACACATCAGATCGCAGATTTTTTGATAATCCAATAAATGGTTAACAAGAAAATAGCTTTAGATCACATAAGACTAGCTGTTGTTAGCAGATATAGACAAAACTAAAGCGATTTCATCAAATCGCACTATTTCAGATTCCAAAGGTGTAAATTTATAGCAGGATGGGTCAACGTTGAATGGAAAAATAAGAATTTGATCGTGTCAACCTTGAACAGAAGATGGCGGCTGTTTAAAGGAATTTTGAGCTCTAAAACTATGTAAAATAAGTGTATTTGGTATGGGAAATATGTTCGAAGTCCACCAGAGTATCCAAGATAATGCCCCGTATTCAAGTTAGCGCCTTTTTTAGGATTTTGAATTCTTGCATTATGGGCATATGTTGTATGGAAACATGTCCAGAATTCAAAATCTGTGATCAGAAAACCCAAGCTGTGCGCTGTTTTACAAGGTCTGCAATATGACTATAATTGGAACTAGCTGACCCGACGTGGCTAGCCACGTTTGCTTAAAGAATTTTCACAATTCATAGAATTGACATAATAGCTTAGAAACGTCTGTTTTAAGTTTTTTGCTAATCTACAACTCTGTTCAGAATATACATTCCAGAAATTTCTCCCAATTCTAAACAGAAAACTTTAAAATATGCTATTATTCGTGGAAAACACTTGAACGTGATTCCTACGAAGAATGTTCGAGAATGTTCATAAACCTTCGAATTCATCTTCTGGTTCTCATTGGAATTTACCTAAGATCTAATTTCTGCTCCCAGGAAAGTTTCAACAATTGTTTTTAATTTGAAAGAAACAGTTCACGAACATTTTATATACACGCCTTTTATTTCGTTCGAAATTTGTTCTAGAATATCTTCTTTTCTTTGTTCTGGAAGCATTCTTTCATTTATAAAAAGAAAGCATATTATTTCCTTCGAAGAGTGTTCTAGAATATGCTAGAAATTTATTTATCATTTTCTGCTTTTTCCTCATTGCCCAGGAAGGTTCAAGTTTTTTTTTTCATAATTGAAATAGATACCTCTCGAATATTACATTGACCTTCTTGAAGAAATGGAGTTTCTTCGATTACGCCGAAACAGAAAAATCTCGAACACTCGTGGAAAGTTCTGGAACAGTTTTTGTAATCGAACTCCCATCCTGTTCTTTCTTTACTTTTTCTTCTCCTTATTCTCCTTTCCCTAAATCATACAATGCCCTCCCCACCATTGTACGTTACGTGAAATATTTCAGTGAAATTTAGCTAACCGGGACGGGAGGACATACAGCCAACTCCGGGATTTATTTCATACATTCCATCCATTAAGGAGATTTTTGAAACTTCTGGAATAACATCTTCCAGAAGTTTCCTCAGGAGCCATTGTATCAATAAATATGTGAAACATTCCACTCAGCATTGAGCACATTCGAAGCGCCAGAAGGTATACTAACATGTATCCACCTTTTGATTGTAAATGACTATTGTAGGGGTCTTGTCCATTGAATGAAAGAATATTCTAGAAATTAGCAGACCCAACGTGGCTAACCACGTTCCTAAAAAAGTAATTTTCTTTATCAAATGAAGAAAATCCCAGATTCCCCTGGAAAGAAAATTTCTAGAAGCTTCCTTGAAAGCTTATGTATCAATGCATATGTGAAATATTTCACTCAGCATGGTGCATCTCTTTGGAAAGCGCCGGAAGGTATGCTATTATGTATCCAACCTTGAGTAATATATGACTGTTGTAGGGTTCTAGCTCATGTAATAATGGAACTTCTAGATCTTTCTACTGGATTGATGCAGCAATGCAAAAATGCAGCGATGCATCAATGAAACGATACAACAATATAGCGATACTACAATGCATCGGTGCAACAATACTATACACCAATGCAAGAATGCAGCGATGCACCTATGCAACGATGGACCAATTCAGCGAAGCACCAATGCAATGATGCACTAACGCAACGACGCACCAATTCAACGACGCACAAATGCAACGATGTACCACTGCAACTATGCGTCTATGCAACGTGCACCAATGCAATGATGCACTAATCCAATGATGCACTAATGCAACGATACACCAATGCAGCGATGCACTAAAACAACGATGTACTAATGTAACGATGTACCAATGCAACGATGCAACATGCCCCAATGCAATGATGTGCCAACGCAACGATGCACAAATTCAACAACGCACCAATGCAACGGTGCACCAATGCAACGATGAACCAATTCAGCGATGCACCAATGCAACAATGCAACGATGCACCAATGCAATGATGCACCAATGCAACGATGCATCAATCCAATGATGCACTAATGCAACGATACACCAATTCAGCGATGCAGCAATACAACAATGCAATGACGCAACAATGCAACGATGCATCAAATCATTGATGCACCATTTCAACACAGGTACAATGCTACAGTGCAATGGTTATTGAAGCTTTTATTCTGTGAAACATTTCAGAGCGTGACGGAAGGACAGACAACTCTGGGCTTTTATATATATGATGGGGAAGAATGCCGGTCTTCGTCCAAAACTGGTAACCAGAAAATCATAGACGACATGCCAAAATTCAATACGGCGATTATTTCATGTAATTTTAGGTACGGAGTCCAAAAATGAATACCAGAACATCCAAGATGGTGTCTCAATGTTCAAGATGGCGTTTAGTTTAGTTGGGGTAGATACCCGGAGTCAAAAAATAATGACCTAAAAATCTAAAATGACGATTCAAAATTTTGCGGCTTCATGACACTTGTTTGGTTTGAATTTTGGATCGTTGTCTTATATTTTCTGAATATTGTTTGTTTGTTTGTTTGTTTATTTTCGACACTTGACACCAGGGTGCATTCGTGTCGCATTCTGAATATTGGATGTAATGCTAATATAAAATGTATCCATATTGAGTTGATTTAGCAAGCAGTTTTTATTTTGTATTTATGTCAATGTCATCAACATGTCGCTTGAGTTTTGTTGAAAGGATATTTTAAAGCACGAGAAAGGCACCATCACCGCTAGGTGGATTAATTAGGGTTTTTATGATCAAATTTGGTTTCTCAAGGAGCTCTGCACGAAAATGCAATTGCATCAAATACATAAAAGCTACTATCTCTTTTTATTATTTGAGCTTAATAAACAGTAGCAAAAATATCACGGAAAGTATGTAGGAAAAGCCTTTTTTATGACCAAATCTGGTTTCTCAAGGAGCTCTGCATGAAAATGCAATTGCATCAAATACATAAAAGCTACTATCTCTTTGTAATATTTGAGCTTAATAAACAGTAGCAAAAATATCACGGAATGTATGTAGGAAAAGCCTTTTTTATGATCAAATTTGGTTTCTCAAGGAGCTCTGCATGAAAATGCAATTGCATCAAATACATAAAAGCTACTATCTCTTTGTAATATTTGAGCTTAATAAACAGTAGCAAAAATATCATTGAATGTATGTAGGAAAAGCCTTTTTTATGATCAAATTTGGTTTCTCAAGGAGCTCTGCATGAAAATGCAATTGCATCAAATACATAAAAGCTACTATCTCTTTTTATTATTTGAGCTTAATAAACAGTAGCAAAAATATCACGGAAAGTATGTAGGAAAAGCCTTTTTTATGACCAAATCTGGTTTCTCAAGGAGCTCTGCATGAAAATGCAATTGCATCAAATACATAAAAGCTACTATCTCTTTGTAATATTTGAGCTTAATAAACAGTAGCAAAAATATCACGGAATGTATGTAGGAAAAGCCTTTTTACCCTTCTTACACCCATAAGAAGGGTATAAATATCGCTCGAAAAACCGACTTTCGATCCGAGGCCCGGAGGGCCGAGTCTCATATACCAATGAACTCAGCTCGACGAACTGAGCAAATGTCTGTATGTGTGTGTGTGTGTGTGTATGTGTGTATGTGTGTATGTGTGTGTGTGTGTGTATGTGCGTTACAAAAAAAAGTCACGCACGTTTCTCAGCCGTCTGTCAACCGATTTGAGTTCTCTTGGAAGCAAATGAAAGCTACTACATCCTAGTAGAACGCTATTGAATTTTTTTTTGATTGGACGTTTGGTTACCGAGATATCTCTCGAAGAGTACTTATGAGTCATATTTCTAAACTTTTTAAGATTTTTGATCAAGTGTATCGTAATAATATTTCGGCCGTTTGTCAATCGATTTAAGTTCTCTTGGCATCAAATGAAAGCTACAGCATCCTAGTAGATCACCCAGAAATTTTATTTCGATTGGACATTTGGTTACAGAGATATCTTTCAAAGAGTACTTAGGATTTATACAACTAAACTTTTTGAGATTTTTGACTAATTGTATAATAATAAATATCTTAACCGTCTGTCAACCAGTTTCGGTTATCCTGGCACCAAATGAAAGCTGCAACATTCTAGTAGAACCCTATACAATTTCATTAGGATTGGACATTTGATTACCGAGATATCTTTCAAAGAGTACTTGGGAGTAATACAGGTTAACTTTTTGAGAGATTTTGGACCAAGGGTATCATAATAAATATCTCAGCCATCTGTCAACCGATTTGGGTTCTCTAAGCACCAAATGAAAGCTACAATATCCTTGTATAAGGCCCTGAAATTTTATTTCGATTCGACATTTGATTACTGAGATATCTTAAGAAGAGTATTTCAATAAATTCTTTTTTTACCCTTCTTACACCCATAAGAAGGGTATAAATATCGCTCGAAAAACCGACTTTCGATCCGAGGCCCGGAGGGCCGAGTCTCATATACCAATGAACTCAGCTCGACGAACTGAGCAAATGTCTGTATGTGTGTGTGTGTATGTGTGTATGTGTGTATGTGTGTGTGTGTGTGTATGTGCGTTACAAAAAAAAGTCACGCACGTTTCTCAGCCGTCTGTCAACCGATTTGAGTTCTCTTGGAAGCAAATGAAAGCTACTACATCCTAGTAGAACGCTATTGAATTTTTTTTTATTGGACGTTTGGTTACCGAGATATCTCTCGAAGAGTACTTATGAGTCATATTTCTAAACTTTTTAAGATTTTTGACCAAGTGTATCGTAATAATATTTCGGCCGTTTGTCAATCGATTTAAGTTCTCTTGGCATCAAATGAAAGCTACAGCATCCTAGTAGATCACCCAGAAATTTTATTTCGATTGGACATTTGGTTACAGAGATATCTTTCAAAGAGTACTTAGGATTTATACAACTAAACTTTTTGAGATTTTTGACTAATTGTATAATAATAAATATCTTAACCGTCTGTCAACCAGTTTCGGTTATCCTGGCACCAAATGAAAGCTGCAACATTCTAGTAGAACCCTATACAATTTCATTAGGATTGGACATTTGATTACCGAGATATCTTTCAAAGAGTACTTGGGAGTAATACAGGTTAACTTTTTGAGAGATTTTGGACCAAGGGTATCATAATAAATATCTCAGCCATCTGTCAACCGATTTGGGTTCTCTAAGCACCAAATGAAAGCTACAATATCCTTGTATAAGGCCCTGAAATTTTATTTCGATTCGACATTTGATTACTGAGATATCTTAAGAAGAGTATTTCAATAAATTCTTTTTTTTATTATTGTATTCACTTGTTATCTTGCATTAGTTAGTTTTTCCAGTCTATGGGAAATTATTTTTAAATAAATTATGCTGATATCATACAATGTGTATTCTAGCAGGTTATTATTTTCAACAAAATTATAATTAACAAATTACAAATACACATAGTATAGCATAGCATAGCATAGCATGAATACTTGCACAAATCTTGGATGGAGTTGCCAAGTTGAATATTTCCATTGACATTGCTGATGTCGCTACTATCTACAATGTCATAGATTCACTCAACTCCACACACCTGGCCAAGTCCTTGCAAGCATTTATAAATTCCTTCATCAACTTAGAAAGAGCCCAGAACTGAAGCATCTTCCAATAGATGAAAGGATGTTGAAAATAGCGAATTTTCAACTTATATGCAGTTATAAAGTAAATATACTGAAGTAGAATTATTTATAAATAAATAATATTGGAAAGATCTCACCAATTGTTGTGGGGTTTTTGTGGTTCCTATAATTAACAAATTACAAATACACATGGATTTTATGAAAACTAACAATATGTTAAATGAAAGCTTTGAATTTATATATTGTGGGAAAAATGCAAGAACCGGATAGCCAAAATAACTAGCTAATTCCAAAACTGATTAGCATAGTAGATATATTATTTTTGTCCTTTTTACACCATAACCATGAATACCAAGTACTTCGGAGCTAATTTATTCGACTGATTAAGAGATATTAGACAAAGTGTATCTCGCTGATTTTCTTATCCATTTGTTAATCGATTCAAGATTATTTGGCAGTTAACAAAAGATACAATATTCCATAATATGAAAGCTATTTTTTTTAACATTCCATATAAGATTCTAGGAGGTGTCTGGCATTTCTGGTAAGTCCATGGTCTGATGCTATTTTGGGAACCAATTCACTAGATGTCAAATCCACAATATTTTCTAGAACTTTTGGTCAATCACACAAAATAAATTTGCTTAATACGCATAATTCAGCAATATTTTTAATAAGTGTAAGAAGGGTTCTGTTCACCATAGGTGGATTAAATCGGGTTTTTATGATCAAATTTGGTTTCTCAAGGAGCTCTGCATGAAAATGCAATTGCATCAAATACATAAAAGCTACTATCTCTTTTTATTATTTGAGCTTAATAAACAGTAGCAAAAATATCACGGAAAGTATGTAGGAAAAGCCTTTTTACCCTTCTTACACCCATAAGAAGGGTATAAATACCGCTTGGAAAACCGACTTTCGATCCGAGGCCCGCAGGGCCGAGTCACATATACCAATCAACTCAGCTCGACGAATTGAGCAAATGTCTGTATGTGCGTGTGTGTGTATGTGTGTGTGTGTGTATGTATGTTACAAAAAAATGTCACTCACGGTTCTCAGCCGTCTGTTGACCGATTTGAGTTCTCTTGGAAGCAAATGAAAGCTACTACATCCTAGTAGAACGCTATTGAATTTTATTTTGATTGGACGTTCGGTTACCGAGATATCTTTCAAAGAGTGCTAGGGAGTAGTACAACTTAATTATTTTAGATATTTTTGACAAAGTGTATCACCATAAATTTCTCAGCCATCTATCAACCGATTTGGGTTCTTAAGGCCCCAAACGAAAGCTACTACATCCTAGTAGAACACTATTGAATTTTTTTTTGATTGGACGTTCGGTTACCGCGATATCTTTCAAAGAGTGCTAGGGAGTAGTACAACTTAATTATTTTAGATATTTTTGACAAAGTGTATCACCATAAATTTCTCAGCCGTCTATCAATCGATTTAGGTTCTTAAGGCCCCAAACGAAAGCTACTACATCCTAGTAGAACGCTATTGAATTTTTTTTTTGATTGGACGTTCGGTTACCGCGATATCTTTCAAAGAGTGCTAGGGAGTAGTACAACTTAATTATTTTAGATATTTTTGACAAAGTGTATCACCATAAATTTCTCAGCCGTCTATCAACCGATTTAGGTTCTTAAGGCCCCAAACGAAAGCTACTACATCCTAGTAGAACGCTATTGATTTTTTTTTTGATTGGACGTTCGGTTACCGAGATATCTTTCAAAGAGTGCTAGGGAGTAGTACAACTTAATTATTTTAGATATTTTTGACAAAGTGTATCACCATAAATTTCTCAGCCGTCCATCAACCGAATCGGGTTCTTAAGGCTCGAAACGAAAGCTACTGCACCCTATAAGAACGCTTTTGAATTTCATTCCGATTGGACATTTTGTAACCGAGATATCTTTCGGGGAGTACTTTGGAGTAATACAACTTAACTTTTTAAGAGGTCTTTGACAAAATGCTTCATAATAAATGAATCAGCCGTGTGTCAATCGATTTGAGTTCTCTCAGCATCAAATGAAAGCTACAGCATCCAAGTAGTATGCTATTAAATTTCATGCCGTTTGGACATTTTGTTTCTGAGATATCTTTCCACGAGTACTAAGGAGTAATGAAATTTACGCTTTTGAGAGATTTTTGATAAAATGTATCATAATACATTTCTCAGCCGTTTGTCAACAGATTTTTTATGATCATATTTGGTTACACAAGTTAGTTATACATGAAAATGCAATTGCATCAAATACATAAAAGCTACTATCTCTTTGTAATATTTGAGCTTAATAAACAGTAGCAAAAATATCATTGAATGTATGTAGGAAAAGCCTTTTTTATGATCAAATTTGGTTTCTCAAGGAGCTCTGCACGAAAATGCAATTGCATCAAATACATAAAAGCTACTATCTCTTTTTATTATTTGAGCTTAATAAACAGTAGCAAAAATATCACGGAAAGTATGTAGGAAAAGCCTTTTTTATGACCAAATCTGGTTTCTCAAGGAGCTCTGCATGAAAATGCAATTGCATCAAATACATAAAAGCTACTATCTCTTTGTAATATTTGAGCTTAATAAACAGTAGCAAAAATATCACGGAATGTATGTAGGAAAAGCCTTTTTTATGATCAAATTTGGTTTCTCAAGGAGCTCTGCATGAAAATGCAATTGCATCAAATACATAAAAGCTACTATCTCTTTGTAATATTTGAGCTTAATAAACAGTAGCAAAAATATCATTGAATGTATGTAGGAAAAGCCTTTTTTATGATCAAATTTGGTTTCTCAAGGAGCTCTGCATGAAAATGCAATTGCATCAAATACATAAAAGCTACTATCTCTTTTTATTATTTGAGCTTAATAAACAGTAGCAAAAATATCACGGAAAGTATGTAGGAAAAGCCTTTTTTATGACCAAATCTGGTTTCTCAAGGAGCTCTGCATGAAAATGCAATTGCATCAAATACATAAAAGCTACTATCTCTTTGTAATATTTGAGCTTAATAAACAGTAGCAAAAATATCACGGAATGTATGTAGGAAAAGCCTTTTTACCCTTCTTACACCCATAAGAAGGGTATAAATATCGCTCGAAAAACCGACTTTCGATCCGAGGCCCGGAGGGCCGAGTCTCATATACCAATGAACTCAGCTCGACGAACTGAGCAAATGTCTGTATGTGTGTGTGTGTGTGTATGTGTGTATGTGTGTATGTGTGTGTGTGTGTATGTGCGTTACAAAAAAAAGTCACGCACGTTTCTCAGCCGTCTGTCAACCGATTTGAGTTCTCTTGGAAGCAAATGAAAGCTACTACATCCTAGTAGAACGCTATTGAATTTTTTTTTGATTGGACGTTTGGTTACCGAGATATCTCTCGAAGAGTACTTATGAGTCATATTTCTAAACTTTTTAAGATTTTTGATCAAGTGTATCGTAATAATATTTCGGCCGTTTGTCAATCGATTTAAGTTCTCTTGGCATCAAATGAAAGCTACAGCATCCTAGTAGATCACCCAGAAATTTTATTTCGATTGGACATTTGGTTACAGAAATATCTTTCAAAGAGTACTTAGGATTTATACAACTAAACTTTTTGAGATTTTTGACTAATTGTATAATAATAAATATCTTAACCGTCTGTCAACCAGTTTCGGTTATCCTGGCACCAAATGAAAGCTGCAACATTCTAGTAGAACCCTATACAATTTCATTAGGATTGGACATTTGATTACCGAGATATCTTTCAAAGAGTACTTGGGAGTAATACAGGTTAACTTTTTGAGAGATTTTGGACCAAGGGTATCATAATAAATATCTCAGCCATCTGTCAACCGATTTGGGTTCTCTAAGCACCAAATGAAAGCTACAATATCCTTGTATAAGGCCCTGAAATTTTATTTCAATTCGACATTTGATTACTGAGATATCTTAAGAAGAGTATTTCAATAAATTCTTTTTTTACCCTTCTTACACCCATAAGAAGGGTATAAATATCGCTCGAAAAACCGACTTTCGATCCGAGGCCCGGAGGGCCGAGTCTCATATACCAATGAACTCAGCTCGACGAACTGAGCAAATGTCTGTATGTGTGTGTTTTTTTTTTTTTTTTTTTTTTTTTATTCTAGGAGTCCAAAAATCTTCAAAAGACGCTGTGTGGGATTCGAATGTGCGCCTACCCACTAAAAACACTCTCCTAGTTCACCTCCACCTTAAATTCCCCTCCGGTACCACCATGCAGTATTTCTTCGGAGGGGAGGCGTTATGTGCCTTGTGCACCATCACCAATTTGTTATTCTACGCTGTTATTGTTAAAATTTTCTATGCTCTTTCGCTACCTCCATGCTAAGCCATTTAGCTCTTGTTGTTAATTTGTTAGGTTTCGCCAATCAGCAAGCAACATGCGTCATGCTGAACCATTTAGCTCCTGTTAGTAATTTGTTAATTTCCTACATTTTTCGCCATTCAGCGCAGACCCGCCCGGAGGCAGACATCTTCTACGCCTTGCGGACATTACGAACTTACCGGCAGGGTGCCGAAGTCACTCCAGCGATGCCGGTGGGTCCTGGCGTCCGGTTCACTGGCGCTCCGACGACCCAGACCGGTGCTACGACGCGTTCTACTCTACTAGCCCTCGGCTCTACTCCGTCAGAGAGTTTCCCGGCGAAGGAATGTCTCCCGAAACCGATCGTTGTTCCTCCCGCCAACTTTGCTGTAGTACAACCATGATCTGAACTACAGTCCTGTTAACTACGTTCCACTTTTCTTCGTCGCTGCACATACGTTCGACGATATTTTCCACATTTACGTCGACGCCGACAATTGCTGCCATTTCTCCTCGCGAATGCGCGAACCTTGGACAACTGAAGATGACGTGCTCCGGTGTTTCTTCTGTGTCCCGACACTCAGGACAGATCGGTGAACTGGCATGGCCGAATCTGTACAAGTACTGCTTAAAGCACCCATGACCAGACAGAAATTGTGTCATGTGGAAGTTAACCTCCCCGTGTGCTCTGGTGATCCACATCGACACGTTGGGAATTAGACGATGAGTCCACCTGCCATTCGCAGCGTTATCCCACTGCTGCTGCCACTTGTGTAGTGTGCTGACTCGCGCTCTCTTCCGAATTCCTCTTGTGCCTCGGTCCCTGTAGCATTCGCTATCTTCTTCCAGTAGATGGCAGATAGGGATCATCCCGGCTATTACACACACGGCGTCTGACGAGATGGTTCGATACGCACTCGACACTCGCATCGCCATCAGCCTGGACGTACGGTTCAGCTGGGCGCGGTTTCTTCCAGTCTTTAATGCCGACGACCACACTGGGGCTGCGTATCTGACGATGGATGATGATACGCTCGCTAGTAGTCTCCGCTTGCTGCTGATGATCGCAGAGTTGTTAGGCATGATCCGGGATAGTGCCGAGATCACCACCGTGGCCTTCTTGCAGACGTAGTCAACGTGGTTGTTGAAGTTCAGTCGGTCGTCTAGCATCACTCCCAAGTGCCTGACTTCGCGCTTCGAGTCGATAGTACACTCGCCAACCACAATTGTTGCATGCTGCACATTCTTCCGGTTGCTGATGACAACTATCTCAGTCTTGTGGTGAGCTAGAGATAGCTTCTTCTCCCGCATCCAGTCTTCCACCGTGTCTATCGCCTCCGTGGCCAGTACTTCTACTTCCTCTCGTGTTTCTCCGATCACAAGCAGCGCCACGTCATCCGCAAATCCGACGACCTTTACTCCTCTGGGAAGGCTCAGTTTCAAAACCTCATCGTACATGACGTTCCAGAGAGTCGGGCCCAGAATGGATCCCTGTGGAACGCCCGCCGTAATAGCCACACTCCTCTTTCCGGCGTCTGTTTCGTAGATCAATCTGCGGTTCTGGAAATAACTTTTCAGAATCTGGCACAGATACTCAGGTACCCTCAGCCTGTGCAGCGAATCGGCAATTGCTGCCCAGCTGGCACTGTTGAAAGCATTTTTGACGTCTAGGGTGACCACCGCGCAGTAACGGTTTCCCCTTCTCTGTTGTTTCTGCGCCGTCTGCATAGCATCCACAACCGTTCTGATGGCATCTACAGTGCTCCTGCCTTTCCGGAATCCGAACTGCAATTCTGATAGACCGCTCTCACTCTCAGTGTATTTCGTGAGCCTGTTTAGGACCACTCTCTCCAACAATTTACCAACGGTATCCAATAGGCATATCGGCCTATACGCTGATGGGTCGCCGGGAAGTTTCCCAGGCTTTGGCAGTAGCACCAATTTCTGTCGTTTCCAGATGTCAGGGAAACTGCCCTCCTGAATGCAATGTTGTATTGTGCTCCAGAACATATCCGGGTTTTCGTAGATTGCTGCTTTTAGTGCCACGTTTGGTATCCCGTCCGGGCCAGGGGCTCTCTCGATTGGCAAGACTTTCGCTACCGCGATCAGCTCTTCGTTAGTCACCCTGATTTCTTCATCGTGGGTATCCTGATTGACGTACGGTGTGGGCGGCCAGATTGTCGGCTCGTGAATCGGAAACAGTGCCTCGATGATAACTTTCATCTTTTCCGGGCATCTGTCGGGTGGTACCGCAGGACCTTTTATCTTCGACATTGCTACTTTGTACGCACTACCCCATGGATTCAAGTTGGCCTTATGACAGAGATTGTCAAGACAGGCTTTCTTGCTGAGCTTGATCGCTTTGTTCAATGCGGCTCTTGCTGCTCTGTAAGGTAACCTACGTTGCTCCCTATCACCGTCATTTCTAGCCCTCTGCATCCTTCTTCTAGCTCGTAAGCACTGTGCTCGCAGATCAGCAATCGTTGGGTTCCACCAGTAGACGGGGTGTCGACTGTTTCTTGGTTTTCCCATCCTTGGCATTGTAGCGTCGCACGCGCGGGATAGTACCGCTACCAGCTCGTCTGCACTGAGGTTCAGTGAATTGCTCTCCAGCCTTAGCGCCTCCACAAACACGTCCTTTTCGAAGTTCGCTGTCCTCCACCTCCGCTCATTCGTTTGTGTCCCACGTGACTCCAGCCGAGCCCTGCCTCCAATATGGTACCGGATGGCTTGATGGTCGCTGTGGGTGTATTCCTCACATACTCTCCAATTTATCGCTCCCATCAGAACAGGACTGCAAAAGGTGACGTCGACGATAGACTCTCTACCTTCCCTACGATACGTACTGGTGCTACCTTCGTTGGCGATGTCTATGTTTAGCTTAGCTAGGGCCTCCAGTAGACTACTTCCTCTTGGGGTTGTGAGACGGCTACCCCATTCGACCGCCCAAGCGTTAAAATCGCCGGCAATGACGACTGGTCTTCGGCCGATTAGCTCCTCGGTTATCCTGTCCAGCATTTGGTTAAACTGCTCTATCGTCCATCTTGGTGGGGCATAGCAGCTACATATAAAAATTCCGTTGATTTTCACAACCACAAAACCTTCATCTGCGCAGTACACCACTTCTTGCACGGGATATCTTCCCGCTGTCCAGACTGCTACTGTTTTCGCCCTATCTGCTGTCCAGTTTCCATCTTCGGGGGGGATTCGGTATGGCTCCGAAATAATAGCAACATCGCAGTTTTGCTCCACAACGGCTTGTCGCAGCAAAAGCTGTGCAGTCTCACAGTGGTTGAGGTTGATTTGGATTACCTCCACTGGGACTTAGTTGCACTCACTTGCTTGAAGGCCGGGCATCTTCGGCCACCTGTCGGATGATTGCTGTTCTCTGTGTTTGCGCAGATGAGGCACTTCGGGGACTTCCTGCAATCCTGAGCTTTGTGGCCTTCCTCACCACACCTTCTGCATAGTTTGCTTCTGTCAGGCCCTTTGCAATCTCTTGCCAGATGGCCGTACTCTAGGCATTTGAAACACACTTCCGGTTGCTGAGAGATACTCAGGGGGCACACACACCAGCCTATTTTGATCTTGCCAACTCTTAGTGCCTTATTGGCTGCATCGATCGGTAGTTTGATCGATGCCACCTTCGTGCCAGAAGGTCCGTTTCTTACACGGATGGTCATCCTGGCTTCTCCTAGCTCGCACTGCTCCTTCATAGCTACTTCAACTTCCTGCTCCGATGTGACCTCGTCCAAGTCTTTGCATAGGAGGGTTGCTTCCGGACATAGGGCCCTGACTTCGACCTTATCGCCCATAGCTTTCTCGGTAAGCTCTTTGTAGGAGGAGCTGCTTCCTTTTGGATCCCTTCTTAACTCGAGGATCATTTCCCCATTGCGGGTGCGCCTAATTTTCTTCACGTCTTCCCCTAGCTCCCTAAGGTCCGGATTAGTCCGCATGGTGCGCAGAACTTCCGCGTACGAGTCGTCACTTGTTTTGACGATGAGAGCTTCACCTTTATTTTTTCTCTTTATGAGCTTCCGTTTGTCGGACCTGCTTTTACCGGTCGACTTCGCTTTTCTTTTGCTGACGACCTGCCACGGGGTATGGCCGTCTGCGACGACATTCTCTACTGGATGGCGTGCACCAGTAACGGGGGCGTCCTTATGTTTCTTGGAGCCACCGGGTCTCACTTCTCCTGGCGATGCCCTTGGTCTCTTCGGCGTGAAAAAGGGTGTAGTTTGCATCCTCTGGGAGATGCTTTCCACCACGCTATTTTTCTCCGCAGTTTTGTTAGTGATCTGCCTTCTCGTTTCCGACGTTCGGCTTGCTTCACTGGCAGTCTTGGCTGCCAAGAGCTCCTTCTCTGCATCTTCGGCTCTCTGTGCCATACTCTTCCACTCTTTAACTGCCGATCCAAGGGCCCCTTGGATCTTAATCACCAACGCTTTGATGTCCTTGTGCACGTTGCTCCGTTTGTCGACGTATTCGTGCAGCTCGTCTACCAGCTTTTTGGCTACTTCTACCCTTGGTAGTTTTGGTACTCTCGACCATGCGCTGTATTGCTGCTGCTGCATCTGTTGGTGCTCCTTCTCTTGCCCTTGTAGCTTTTGCACCTGCTGGGTTTGCGATGGTGGTGTCCTCGCCAACCCAGTTCTGGCAAACGGATTTGCCGCTCCTGCTTCGTTGTTTGTTGTTTGATCTTCCATTCTTCAGGGTCCCCCCTCCGCACCGCTATCACCATCCGTTGTATCTAGTCGCTTTCGTGATCTCTTGGTTATCTATGGATCAGGGAGGCCAAGCGAGGGTTGGACACGTTCCTTCATGGGGTTCATGTCCAGAGCCAGATCAGCGTTAGTCGGGAATGGTTCATCCGAGCCTAGTACGCATCAGAGATGATGTACAGATGATGAACGTATCCGGAGGCCTGCCAAGGTTTTACCGGGACGGAGGCAAACGTACCATTAGCCCACTCGCCGTTTCAAGTTGGTGTCACCCTACTTTACTCAGGGAGTAGAATAGCACGAGTACCAGCCCATCGTCGCCATCCGATCCGTATTCCGTAACTTGTCCATTGTCGTTTGCGTTGACCAGTATGCCATAATCAGGATGTTACTGGCATCGATCCTGATGTGCCGGTTGGCACTCCGGGTGTTTGGGCTAAGGCACTTTGGAAGCGGTACCAAGTCGCTTGTACGGAGTTGCTTGCAGATGTGTGGCTTTTTATGGGGATCCAACAGAGCCCACTGTTAAAACCCCGCCACATCCTAGGCATCCTCTGCTTGAGCTGTCTGGAAACCAGAAGCTCGGTCACTTCCCAAAGGAAGTGCCAATGGTGGTAATCCACACGGGTGTGTGAACAGTTTTCGCTTAGGAAAAATTCCCAAGCTTCCACCCGACT
Source organism: Aedes albopictus (assembly GCF_035046485.1). Lineage (NCBI taxonomy): Eukaryota > Metazoa > Arthropoda > Insecta > Diptera > Culicidae > Aedes > Aedes albopictus. The sequence continues at coordinate 154,357,502 of NC_085138.1, read as the reverse complement.
CGCAGAAGGGGGGGTTCGTCAAGCCCCTGGACTCCTGTCCCTGCTGCCCCGGTCTGTATGTGTGTGTGTGTGTATGTGTGTATGTGTGTATGTGTGTGTGTGTGTATGTGCGTTACAAAAAAAAGTCACGCACGTTTCTCAGCCGTCTGTCAACCGATTTGAGTTCTCTTGGAAGCAAATGAAAGCTACTACATCCTAGTAGAACGCTATTGAATTTTTTTTTGATTGGACGTTTGGTTACCGAGATATCTCTCGAAGAGTACTTATGAGTCATATTTCTAAACTTTTTAAGATTTTTGACCAAGTGTATCGTAATAATATTTCGGCCGTTTGTCAATCGATTTCAATAAATTCTTTTTTTACCCTTCTTACACCCATAAGAAGGGTATAAATACCGCTTGGAAAACCGACTTTCGATCCGAGGCCCGCAGGGCCGAGTCACATATACCAATCAACTCAGCTCGACGAATTGAGCAAATGTCTGTATGTGCGTGTGTGTGTATGTGTGTGTGTGTGTATGTATGTTACAAAAAAATGTCACTCACGGTTCTCAGCCGTCTGTTGACCGATTTGAGTTCTCTTGGAAGCAAATGAAAGCTACTACATCCTAGTAGAACGCTATTGAATTTTATTTTGATTGGACGTTCGGTTACCGAGATATCTTTCAAAGAGTGCTAGGGAGTAGTACAACTTAATTATTTTAGATGTTTTTGACAAAGTGTATCACCATAAATTTCTCAGCCGTCTATCAACCGATTTGGGTTCTTAAGGCCCCAAACGAAAGCTACTACATCCTAGTAGAACACTATTGAATTTTTTTTTGATTGGACGTTCGGTTACCGCGATATCTTTCAAAGAGTGCTAGGGAGTAGTACAACTTAATTATTTTAGATATTTTTGACAAAGTGTATCACCATAAATTTCTCAGCCGTCTATCAATCGATTTAGGTTCTTAAGGCCCCAAACGAAAGCTACTACATCCTAGTAGAACGCTATTGAATTTTTTTTTTGATTGGACGTTCGGTTACCGCGATATCTTTCAAAGAGTGCTAGGGAGTAGTACAACTTAATTATTTTAGATATTTTTGACAAAGTGTATCACCATAAATTTCTCAGCCGTCTATCAACCGATTTAGGTTCTTAAGGCCCCAAACGAAAGCTACTACATCCTAGTAGAACGCTATTGATTTTTTTTTTGATTGGACGTTCGGTTACCGAGATATCTTTCAAAGAGTGCTAGGGAGTAGTACAACTTAATTATTTCAGATATTTTTGACAAAGTGTATCACCATAAATTTCTCAGCCGTCCATCAACCGAATCGGGTTCTTAAGGCTCGAAACGAAAGCTACTGCACCCTATAAGAACGCTTTTGAATTTCATTCCGATTGGACATTTTGTAACCGAGATATCTTTCGGGGAGTACTTTGGAGTAATACAACTTAACTTTTTAAGAGGTCTTTGACAAAATGCTTCATAATAAATGAATCAGCCGTGTGTCAATCGATTTGAGTTCTCTCAGCATCAAATGAAAGCTACAGCATCCAAGTAGTATTGTTGATTTTCGAATCAACGGGTACTTAATGGGTTGAATCCGCGATTATAATCGCCGTACTGAAACACGGGTGCTTGGTGTAGTTGAACGGCTGATTATAATTATCCTGTTTGATAGCAATGATTTACATACATAAATGCTTTAGTATGGTGTACAGATTTAGTGATTTGCATATTTGAATGGTTTGTGTCGTATGTGTAGTTATAAACAGTAACTTACGTTTAGTCCCTTTGATAATCGTCCTGTTCGTCTCTGTCCGAGTCTATGTCTAAGTCTTAGCAACGGTTTGGGAAACTACATAATAATCAGAAATAAAATATATATCTAATTCCTAATAGAGTTCTATAAATTCTAGCCTTACCAGTCGTGATGTAATTCAGCGTTTAGTTATAGGTTATATATCGGCTCAATGATGATCAAATTCACTTGTTGAACTGAGAGACAAAAGTTATTTTAAGGTACATTTATATAATTCAACAATTCAAGTAGGTTTACCTGGCAAATTATAGCTTTAAGTAAAATTTTAGATGATATATTTTCACTCGAAATAAGGATTTTTAACTTTACTAAATTGTGCTAAATCACTCGACCTGCGACTGTTATGGTTTTTTCACTTATTTTTGTCCTTCTTTCTCATCTACTCACCGGTGACAGTTGAACATTACCTGTTATCTTGGTGTGCGTGTGGGATCAAGGTTGCTTTATGGAAGGTGTGATGCGCAGGTAACGATGTTCGCCAACAAGTATGCTATTAAATTTCATGCCGTTTGGACATTTTGTTTCTGAGATATCTTTCCACGAGTACTAAGGAGTAATGAAATTTACGCTTTTGAGAGATTTTTGATAAAATGTATCATAATACATTTCTCAGCCGTTTGTCAACAGATTTTTTATGATCATATTTGGTTACACAAGTTAGTTATACATGAAAATGCAATTGCATCAAATACATAAAAGCTACTATCTCTTTGTAATATTTGAGCTTAATAAACAGTAGCAAAAATATCATTGAATGTATGTAGGAAAAGCCTTTTTTATGATCAAATTTGGTTTCTCAAGGAGCTCTGCATGAAAATGCAATTGCATCAAATACATAAAAGCTACTATCTCTTTTTATTATTTGAGCTTAATAAACAGTAGCAAAAATATCACGGAAAGTATGTAGGAAAAGCCTTTTTTATGACCAAATCTGGTTTCTCAAGGAGCTCTGCATGAAAATGCAATTGCATCAAATACATAAAAGCTACTATCTCTTTGTAATATTTGAGCTTAATAAACAGTAGCAAAAATATCACGGAATGTATGTAGGAAAAGCCTTTTTACCCTTCTTACACCCATAAGAAGGGTATAAATATCGCTCGAAAAACCGACTTTCGATCCGAGGCCCGGAGGGCCGAGTCTCATATACCAATGAACTCAGCTCGACGAACTGAGCAAATGTCTGTATGTGTGTGTGTGTATGTGTGTATGTGTGTATGTGTGTGTGTGTGTATGTGCGTTACAAAAAAAAGTCACGCACGTTTCTCAGCCGTCTGTCAACCGATTTGAGTTCTCTTGGAAGCAAATGAAAGCTACTACATCCTAGTAGAACGCTATTGAATTTTTTTTTGATTGGACGTTTGGTTACCGAGATATCTCTCGAAGAGTACTTATGAGTCATATTTCTAAACTTTTTAAGATTTTTGACCAAGTGTATCGTAATAATATTTCGGCCGTTTGTCAATCGATTTAAGTTCTCTTGGCATCAAATGAAAGCTACAGCATCCTAGTAGATCACCCAGAAATTTTATTTCGATTGGACATTTGGTTACAGAGATATCTTTCAAAGAGTACTTAGGATTTATACAACTAAACTAATTTGAGATTTTTGACTAATTGTATAATAATAAATATCCTAACCGTCTGTCAACCAGTTTCGGTTATCCTGGCACCAAATGAAAGCTGCAACATTCTAGTAGAACCCTATACAATTTCATTAGGATTGGACATTTGATTACCGAGATATCTTTCAAAGAGTACTTGGGAGTAATACAGGTTAACTTTTTGAGAGATTTTGGACCAAGGGTATCATAATAAATATCTCAGCCATCTGTCAACCGATTTGGGTTCTCTAAGCACCAAATGAAAGCTACAATATCCTTGTATAAGGCCCTGAAATTTTATTTCGATTCGACATTTGATTACTGAGATATCTTAAGAAGAGTATTTCAATAAATTCTTTTTTTACCCTTCTTACACCCATAAGAAGGGTATAAATATCGCTCGAAAAACCGACTTTCGATCCGAGGCCCGGAGGGCCGAGTCTCATATACCAATGAACTCAGCTCGACGAACTGAGCAAATGTCTGTATGTGTGTGTGTGTATGTGTGTATGTGTGTATGTGTGTGTGTGTGTATGTGCGTTACAAAAAAAAGTCACGCACGTTTCTCAGCCGTCTGTCAACCGATTTGAGTTCTCTTGGAAGCAAATGAAAGCTACTACATCCTAGTAGAACGCTATTGAATTTTTTTTTGATTGGACGTTTGGTTACCGAGATATCTCTCGAAGAGTACTTATGAGTCATATTTCTAAACTTTTTAAGATTTTTGACCAAGTGTATCGTAATAATATTTCGGCCGTTTGTCAATCGATTTAAGTTCTCTTGGCATCAAATGAAAGCTACAGCATCCTAGTAGATCACCCAGAAATTTTATTTCGATTGGACATTTGGTTACAGAGATATCTTTCAAAGAGTACTTAGGATTTATACAACTAAACTTTTTGAGATTTTTGACTAATTGTATAATAATAAATATCTTAACCGTCTGTCAACCAGTTTCGGTTATCCTGGCACCAAATGAAAGCTGCAACATTCTAGTAGAACCCTATACAATTTCATTAGGATTGGACATTTGATTACCGAGATATCTTTCAAAGAGTACTTGGGAGTAATACAGGTTAACTTTTTGAGAGATTTTGGACCAAGGGTATCATAATAAATATCTCAGCCATCTGTCAACCGATTTGGGTTCTCTAAGCACCAAATGAAAGCTACAATATCCTTGTATAAGGCCCTGAAATTTTATTTCGATTCGACATTTGATTACTGAGATATCTTAAGAAGAGTATTTCAATAAATTCTTTTTTTTATTATTGTATTCACTTGTTATCTTGCATTAGTTAGTTTTTCCAGTCTATGGGAAATTATTTTTAAATAAATTATGCTGATATCATACAATGTGTATTCTAGCAGGTTATTATTTTCAACAAAATTATAATTAACAAATTACAAATACACATAGTATAGCATAGCATAGCATAGCATGAATACTTGCACAAATCTTGGATGGAGTTGCCAAGTTGAATATTTCCATTGACATTGCTGATGTCGCTACTATCTACAATGTCATAGATTCACTCAACTCCACACACCTGGCCAAGTCCTTGCAAGCATTTATAAATTCCTTCATCAACTTAGAAAGAGCCCAGAACTGAAGCATCTTCCAATAGATGAAAGGATGTTGAAAATAGCGAATTTTCAACTTATATGCAGTTATAAAGTAAATATACTGAAGTAGAATTATTTATAAATAAATAATATTGGAAAGATCTCACCAATTGTTGTGGGGTTTTTGTGGTTCCTATAATTAACAAATTACAAATACACATGGATTTTATGAAAACTAACAATATGTTAAATGAAAGCTTTGAATTTATATATTGTGGGAAAAATGCAAGAACCGGACAGCCAAAATAACTAGCTAATTCCAAAACTGATTAGCATAGTAGATATATTATTTTTGTCCTTTTTACACCATAACCATGAATACCAAGTACTTCGGAGCTAATTTATTCGACTGATTAAGAGATATTAGACAAAGTGTATCTCGCTGATTTTCTTATCCATTTGTTAATCGATTCAAGATTATTTGGCAGTTAACAAAAGATACAATATTCCATAATATGAAAGCTATTTTTTTTAACATTCCATATAAGATTCTAGGAGGTGTCTGGCATTTCTGGTAAGTCCATGGTCTGATGCTATTTTGGGAACCAATTCACTAGATGTCAAATCCACAATATTTTCTAGAACTTTTGGTCAATCACACAAAATATATTTGCTTAATACGCATAATTCAGCAATATTTTTAATAAGTGTAAGAAGGGTTCTGTTCACCATAGGTGGATTAAATCGGGTTTTATTGTACGTGACTGGTGAAAAAATCCCTTGATAGTGTTGAAAAGCTGTTGATTATAAGAAAAATGGAATTAAACTTATTTTTAAGACGAAAGCTGTATAATAAAAGTTTTATATACGCGTATACGTCTAGTTTATCTGCAAAAAAAAAATACCACTTAGAGAACAGACTTTATGATTGGAAGAATGCGAGTAACTTCAACAACAACAAATGCATGAGAGGGACATACCACAGACAAATAGACGAAACGCCTAGAACAATTTTCGTGAAAATCCATCGCCCAGTTAATACTATAGGGTGTCCCAGAAAGTATGGGCACAACTTTGTATAGCGAAAATACAATCATTTTCTTAACAAACCACAATTTTTATATTTTTGTATTACTATTCAGAGCATTTTGATTGATAACTGTGAAGAGTTTATACATTAAAAATGGTTTCTATATGCAGAATGATTAAAATGGAAAAACATCTTTTAAAACTTCTGCACAAACTACTTTTTTACGGTTTTGCCAAATATCCAAATTCGAAACATTTTTTTCGAATTCTTTTTCATGATACATTCAAAAACATGTTTCCTCAGATGGTTGATTGAAATTTTTTATAAAAATATGTTTTGACTGTGCGTACGGATAAATCATAATTTTGAGAAAACTGAAAAATTCGCCTTTTCTATTTCTGGATTAGACATGCCCACAGACATTCGAGTTTTAAACCATGTTTTGTCGAGAATAAAAACAATTCAATCTACACTTTATAAAGCTGGAGCATTTATTGAACTTATAGTGAAATTAAAATGTAATTTTCTGCATGTTTTGATACATATTGAGAAGCTTGTTTTCAACTATTAGAAAAACGGGGTTTCAAAAATATCAATTTTGGTGTTTCAATTCATATTTCAGGTTCAAAAGTATATGTTTTCAATTCGAACTTAGGGTTGTATAATAGATACGCATGTTGAAATAGACGTATATATTTTTTGAAATTTTTATCGAGCTTAATTTCATGCGTAGAAAATAATTTATTAAGCGATGTTATTGAAAAATATAGCAATTTGTGCAGAAGCTTTAAAAGGTCTTTCAGGAAATGTTCTACCGCATTCAAACGAAGTGTGAAATGCAAATTTTAATGATTGGCATTTGATGTTGACATATTAAGGCAGGATATGTGTGAAAATAAAGTTTGTTTATGCATCCATTCCCAAATGGCAGAGCGGCAAAGTTGTGCCCATACTTTCTCGGACACCCTATACCACCACCTGGTGGAAATGTTTCACGAAACACTGCGTTGTGCAATATCGTCATCAGAAGGCGCTAGTGTGCAACGTCAAACGCAAAGAAAAACGATGGGCACTCTTCTGGTTATGAAAGCCACAACCAAGATTCAAAATGATCGTTAAAGGCGTGGTCAATGAAAATTTCGTCAGTGTTACGTTTGTTTGTCTGTATACATACCATGACAATGCTCACGAAAAAGCAAAAAAAAAATACTATCGCTATGAATATTAAAAATTTTATAGTAAATTTTTTCTTCAGCCAAGCACCGCGAAGCCATGGCAAGTGCACCGCAGCACTTCAAAAAGTCTTGCATACTCAAATTTAAATTTTAATTCATTACCCATTTCATGAAAAATAACTCGAATTAATTAGAACAACTGGACTATTGGAAGGTGTATCAAGGGATTGAGAATAAAATTTCCATTATTCCAGCCGGCGAGTTAAACTCGGATCCAGCAAAAACCGTCTCAGATATTCGCAAAGAATCATGGAACAAATCTGTCAAAATCTTGGCCAAAACTCTCTTAATAAATATTATTCTTTTTTTTCCAAGATCTCGTAATGTATATTTACAAGCACCCTACAAGGCATTGTAAGTGTTTGGTTTGTTAATTGGTTGTGTTGAAGTGATTTTGTGTTTTTTAATTCGAAAATGTATAGGACAGGTAGATTTCGTGTTAGAAATAGGTATTCCCCCCAGTAGTCTCCCACTTTACATGCAGCTAGGACAGTAGTAGGCAAAACCACCTTAAATGCAGCATACCTCCCACCGAGCTTCACCAACCCACCACCAGAGGTCGAGAAAAATGCAGTTATGGGCGGCCATAAGGGGTGGCGTAATGGGGCCATTACGAACGATGCACTTCAAAAAGGCAATGACCGAGGGCCGAGGTCATGGACCTTGAAGCCTTATGATAAAGCTTCACTCTTTCACTTACCCGGTGAACGTTGACGAAACTAGTTTGAAGTCCAACCAACGGAAAAGTTTGAAAATCAAAACCGAGAGTTTGAAGTGAGCTAAGTTAAACAGCTAGAAGAGGAGTGAAGTGGTGTGAAAGTGCTGAAAAAGGACATTAGGACCCCACAGTTTTAGTGCGAAGCCTGTAAAGGTTTCCCCTTCGCCCTACCACGTCCTGGTGCTTCAACCGGGTAGATTCCGGCAGCGTTGTTGGCCGAAGGCCGATCCGTCCAAATATCGGCAGCCTAGGACGTGTAGGCGGGTCCATTCAGCTGCAGCGATACCCCAAAGCCACCCCGTGGCGAGAGACGTGGCCAGACGTGGCCTGAAGAGAACGCGGTGTTCCGAACCTCGGAGAGAAGGACATCGGCGGCCGACATTGAGGAGAAAGGAGGAAGAAAGGAGGTTGCAGCAGAAGAAAGGGGCCCCGAAGAGAACAGGTTAGATAGATTGTAAGAAAGTGGGGAGGAGTAGAAGGTTGTAAGGAGTAGAATAAAGTGTGCACAAACAGTCCAAAAGGCGAAATACAGTTATTTAAAGTCAGTGCAGTGTAGTTACCATATTTCGAGTGCGAGAATTCCCTGTCCCGCGATAAACGTAGGTGAGCGTGCCGACCCTGAGGCAGTTGAGTCGGGGAGTCTCTAAGACGCTCCCGATTGGCTGACCCGATACTTACAGCATCTCCAATGTATCTTCAATGAATGCGTCAGAACAATCTCAGAAGAAATCTTACAAATATTTCTGTGGTTTTGCTTAATACCAGAGAAGGAACTATCACTGTTCACAAAATCAGTTAATCAAGAATTCTACTGATAACGTATTTATGATTTTCATTGAAATCTCCTTACGAATTGACAAGAGCCTGGAAGGAATTTATCAAAAATATTGTCAATATATGCCAAAGTTCTGAAAAAAAAACAAATAAAATAAAATAATCCAAGTGTCTAGCTAGAAATTTTTAAGAAATATGGTAAAAGTCTTGGAAAAACTTTTATGAAAAAACCACACTAGAAATAATACAGTAGTCTTAAAAGGACTTCCCCGAGGTTCTTGAAAACAAAATACCACTAATTCAGCTGAAGATTTCATTAAGCGTTTATAAAGATCTTGTCTGTAAGTTTTCAGAAACATTCCTGAGCAAGAAATATTCCATGTCGAATAACTATGTCACTTCACTATGCTCCGATAAGTGATGAAAAACGTAAGACAGTGCCATAATTCGTGGAAAAAAATAATGACGAGTGTATGCACCTTGGAAATTCTGTGAAAAATACGACAGCCTTTTGACGAATTTATAATTGTTTTATTTTTTACCAATAATGAACTTGTGCACTGTGGAGCGATTTATTTTCAAAAAGTGCACCGTGAGCCGAAATGCCTGAAAACCCCTGATCTAACAAACAACATGAACAGTCGCTTTCTCAAAGGTCTTCAACTCAAAGCTCTCTTGTAGACCGTTTGATGAAAAAAATGTTCAAAAGAGTTACGAAATCTCACCGAAAGCACCATAGATAAACTGAAAGAGACTGGTTATGCGTTATGCCCAAATTGAATACAAATTTACGCATTTGCACGTCCTGCCGTCTAGACTTTGACAAACGAGCCATCTGTATATCATCGGTAAAGCAGGGCGCAGGAAGTTCGAAAACGACAACAACTGAGAAATTGCCAGAAGTGCTAAGTACAGAGAGTCATGCCACCGTACCATCAGCGACATCTGTTTAAACAATTTAATCGCGCCCCTATTCAAAAATGATTTGAAATATACTTCAACTTCTATACCCATTTCAATATTTTTAACGTTGTAAAACACGCTTTCAACATTCATCTTGAAGAAGAGGGAAAACACTTGTCCTCAAATGTAACAGCAAATTAATGAATAAACGACTAATGCGCGGAGAGCGTAATAAAATCGGAACATTACTGTACATATAATATACATAATACATAATAAAAACAGCTTGTTTTACTCACGCAACGCCATTAACAATAAAATCAGCATCAAACTGAGATTTCCGGCCGAAATAATTTACACTAAAAAAATTTATTACTAAATGTGAAAATTGTGAAATGTTTGAATTGTCATAACTTTTTTGTTTATTAGTTTATCATCACCAAACTTTTGTGGTAGATTGCTAATACAATGGACCGTTTTTCCTAAAAAAAATACGTTGGTAAAAAGATAGGGTTTTGAGATATTTGAGTTTTTGTGACCAAAATGATATTTTTTAATGTTAAAAAATATTTTTTTTTTCACAGTGTATATTTTCTTAGGAATCACCATTTAGTTATCTAACTTTGCTGAACAATACAATCAGATCATCAAACTGCGATTTCTGATCGAAATAATTTACACAGAAAAAAATATATACCAAATGTGAAAATTGTGAAATGTTTGAAATGTTATAACTTTTTTGTTTATTAGTTTACCATCACCAAATTTTTATGGTAGATTGCTAATACAATGGACCGTCTTCCCTAAAAAAATTACGTTGGTAAAAAGATAGGGTTTTGAGATATTTGAGATTTTGTGACAAAAATTATATTTTTTAATGTTAAAAAAGATGTTTTTTCACAGTGTATATTTTCTTAGGAATCACCATTTAGTTATCTAACTTTGCTGAAAAATTCATAGCAACCGAACGAACCATTTTGGCTGTGCAGATTTTTGAATATTTTTGAACCATTTTCACATACACCCTTTTGAAAAGTTAGTCGTGATTCAAAATAAAAATTTGATATCAATAAATGGCGATTTAGATGGAACTGAAAAACTGTGCAAAGTTTCAGTTCAATAGAAAATCATGAATTAAAAAATTTCCTTAATTTTGATGCTGTTGCTTGGAATCGCTCACATGCAAATAAGCAAAAAGCACATGCTGAATAAGCATTCCAGAACTTCCTCATCAGAGGAAGTCAGATCGCCATTTTGCAAACGAAGTTCGTTCACCCGGAAATCCTTAGATTTCGCAAGGATTTTGTTTAACCGACTGACTTCACTCAAGTTGGAAACATTTGTACAAATGTTTTTCCAGCCGGATCGTTCAGCAGTCCGGAGAGCTTTCCTGCAGGCCTTGCGAGCCGACCTGAAAGCCTCTGAACCAGCCGAACGTCGTCTCTTCCAACTCTTTCTACATTGTTTCCTGAGTTTCGCCAGATCAGGGTTCCACCAAGGGGTTCCTCTTGTGATCTTCACAGACCGTAGAAGGCATGCTTCTTCAAAAGCTTCCATGATGAAGGTCGTTGTAGCATCAACGGCATCATTTATATCACTTGGAGTGTCAATGGAGGGTGAGTATCCATGAAATTTAGCCGCAACCAAATCAGAAAAATGATCCCAGTTTGTTGACCGAGGATTCCTGGAACACAATGTTTGCGAAGTAACATTTAAATGTTCAAAAAAGATGTAGCGATGGTCAGATAAAGATTCTTCATTTGACACATGCCAATTGGTCAGCTCGTGACTAATTCTGTTAGAGCAAAGCGTTATATCTAACACTTCCTCTCTAGCAGATACCATGAAGGTTGGGCGGTTGCCTATTTTAAGTAATGCAAAATCTGTACTACTTAAGTACTTAAGTACTCCATCAAACTGGAGCCTCTCAAGTTAATGTCTGAGCTGCCCCAGATGATATGGTGAGCATTAGCATCACTACCAACAATTAGCGGAAGGCCTTTTGAAGTGCAGTATGCGATGACTTGTTTGAAAGCATCCGTAGGGGATGGTTCATCATGCGATAAATACACAGAACAATAGACGTATTTCTTGTTGTGGTTTCCAACAGATACATCAATTGTGATAGCACATACATCTCTGGTGGTTAGTTCAGATATGAGTGTAGCAACTATTGCGTTGTTGACAAGCACACAGGCTCGAGGCATGACACGCAGGTTTGCCATTTCATGTTTACTGAAAGTGGCAAACACCGGGTTCACAAGGTTTCCTAGATAGAAATTTCCCTTACGAAAGTAAGGTTCTTGTACCAAGGCCACTTGGGCTGTACCATTTTGCATAAGTCTGCCAAGATTGATCGTTGCTGTTCTTTTATGCTGAAGATTGATCTGAGCTATCCTAACCGTAGCCACTACCCAAACTAGGTAAGATTAAACTCTTCGCAACAACAGCACAACAAAGAACAGCAACAATAAAACCAAATCGGTATCGATTGGAAAACGCCAAAGGCGAGGATACACAGAATACACTGTGTAAATCACATACACCAAAACCTCCATTTAGGTAATGAGTCGGGACTGCCTAAATAGAATTTTTACCTAAATGGATTCATTACCTAAATGGATTCAGTCTATTACCTAAATGGAGTATAAGGTAGAAAAGAGGTTCAAGAAGGGAGAGTGACTAGTAGATTTAAAGGGATCATGCGGAGCTTCAGAGGACTTTCAAGGGAGTCTCAGGAAAGGAGGGGCTGTACAGGCATTTTCGAGTGTTTTGGAGGGTCTCAGGTCAGACTTGTCATTCAAATAACTAGATGGGCACGAAACACGAAAAACCCTGCAAATTTCCGCCAGACTGAAAAATTATTCAATGTCGGGTCAAAGTCGGGTCAATTTTTATGGTATGTTGGGTCATTGTTGGACCAACATCGAACAACTGTTGGGTCCTTATTGGGTTTTCCGGCCAAAATGAAAACAGGTCAATGATAGGTTGATGTCGGGTTTGACGTCATCAATGATGGTAAACACAATCAAATTCCATTTAGGTAACGTTACCTAAATGGAGGGACCTAAATAGATTTTACCTAAATGGATCCTACCTAAATGGAGGTTTGAGTGTAATGCGAAACCATGTAGGTGAAAATTTAAACTAATTAACAACATCTTCATAATCCCACCCTTATTTAGCCTCAAGTGAGACTAAAGAAGGGCAGCTGATTGTCTCGGAAAAACACAAGGTCCACTGCACCATTGCGTTGGTTAGCGCAGTAAGGGCTACATACTGTGGAGGGCGCCCTGGTACTCCACAGGCTCCGTTCGCGGTTAGATTTTATTAGACCCCCCTAGCCATTCATTCCTAGGCACGGTAAGCATAAAGCCGCATCACACCATGAATTAGGGGTCACCTGTTGGTGGATTCTTACCACCGGAACAGGCGGTCCGTAGTGTTATTCATAGCCAATTGAGACAATCGCTACGGACACTACACAGCTATCTAGGCTGATCGAGAAAAGAAGTTAATATTGATGATCAACTTAAAGCTATTGAAATCTACAATGTCATTTATAGACACTATAGGGATATCCCAGGTCAGCCAAATTATCTTGGAGCTCAGAGCTTCAGGTCTACACTCGTAACAGTAGGAAATCTATCGGTTTTAGTCCGATACTGAAATCGGCAACAAATATGACGAAATTTGTTTAGAACATTCCAAAGATTGAGTACTTCTGAGGTGTCTGTATTCTATATGCATGAAATATAGGCTGTCAATTGGATTTCAATGGGCACTGTTCATCCAAGAATAACAAGACAAAGTAGGAGGATAACTTCAACGATATATATTCAAAAGTTATGTCGTTCCAATCTAAGGAATTCAAACCAGTGAGCCAAGTTTATCTACCTCACAAACTTTAAGTGAGCAGCCAAACCCATCAATTATCCTTATTACCACAAGATAAACCGATCAACTTTATCGTTTTCAAGCTTCAGTCAGGGGTAAACAATTGACTATGAAAGCAGAAGTAACCCACAGATTAAAGAGAAGAGAAAAAGTCAGGCTTACCACCGAAAGGAGTTTCCTCATTATAATCGCAAAAGCGCAAAAGTTAGACAAAAACTTTAGCACCGGTTCCTAGGACATGGAAATCGCTTTCACCGGACAAGTGGCATAAATTTCCAGCCGGGCGACAAACAAAACCGAGGGGAATATTCCACCGTAGATCGCCCATCAGAATCTCTCCGTTGTGGTGTGCTACTGGTGATGCAGAGTCGGGACAACCGCCAACCATTCCATTCACAGATTCACACTCGTTGTCCCATCAATTACAAAATAACATTTCCATAATTTTAACTTTGGCCAGACCAAGTGGTGTGCATTTCAGGTAACTTTCAAGAGGAAATTCTGCTGAATTTTTCAACTCGTTGAAAAGGAACACACAGATGCTCTTTCGCCTGGCTGCTGAAATGGTTGTGATCGAATCTGGAAATTGTTCTGACCTCTTCTTTCTGCTTTCTGCAAACATCTAACAATTTACCTAACACTTGAACCCAGATTCTATCATCCATAATTGACTTTGGCTGGCTTTCGGAGAAATGAAGCTTATTTAGAATTTGCTTCGATGAAAAATTTCGCGGGAACAATTCTATGCGAAGATCGATGAAGTTTTGAGTAGGAATGAAAGGCAGAATTTTGTGAATGGATTCCATAGGCGGGTCAAGCATGGGGTCCAAATATGCTTTATTACATGTCATTGAACCATGGGTTCCCAATGAAATTTCTGAAGAAATTCTAGAAAGAACTCCTGCAAGTTTTTCCGAGCAAACTCCTAGAGAATTCGCGATCAAACTGCTCGATGAATTCCCGATGGAACTCCCGTACGAGCTCTCGAGGAAAAACGAATTCCGATCAATACCTGGAGGAATCTCCACAAAAACTCCAAAAGAAGTTCCAGAATTAACTCTGAGAGAAATCCCAGAACAGATTCCTGCAGGATTTCACGGAAAAACTCCTAGAGAAATTCTTGAAGATACAGTGGCAGAGACTTCTATAAAAACTATCAGAAGAAATCCCCAAGGGATTTCTGTAATTATCCCCGAAGAAAATTCCGTAGGGATTTCCATATTAACTCCTGGAGAAACCCTCAAAGGAATCTCAAGAGGAATTTCCGAAGAAAATCTTGGAGGAATTCCCAAAGCAATTTCCGAATTTTCTCCTGGAGAAATTCCTTATGAATCTCCTACAGAAATTTCAAAGAACCGTTGAAAAAAATTATGCAGCAACTCTAGGCAAAATTCTTAATAGAACTCCAGAAGAAATTCTCAAAGAGATTCCTGGAGAATGTCCCAAAGGATTTTTGTTGGTAAACAAATAATGAAAGGAGGAATTCATTACGGTACTCCTGGAGAAATTTATGAAACAGCTCATGTATGAGAGAGTTCCGAAGGATTTGCTTGAAAAGATCCTGAAGGACTTTCCGCAGAATTTCCTAAAAAAAAACCTTTGAAGAACTTTGGGAAGAATGTCCATATAAATCCTAGAAAGATATTTTCCTAAGGCATTTTTGGGGAAAACATATCAAATTCTTGAGGATATACCCACCCGATTCATGAACGAATGATTTTCCAAATGTACTCTTGGAGGAATTTTTAAAGGCATCAATGCAAAATAAAAAAGCAAACATTGCCTTCTCACACTGATTACTTTGAACACATGATGTGATTTGGATTGCGAAGAACTTGACCGCCTTAATCATAATTTTTAATCACTTACCATAGTGTCACGTAGAAGGTGTACCAGGCATCGAATTCATGTTATGCCCAAAATAGACGTGGACTAGACGGAAACATTATTTGAGGGACAACCATTCAATCTTATTATTTTTGAAATCATAGTTCTTTCGCTACATGATATGGATGCTAATTCATAAATTAGTAGTGGATATTAAATATGGCCATGTGACATTAGACGAGTTGCACAGTTTATTAGATTAGTATTGGTGGTTGCTTACACAGACGGGAATTAGATAAAACCCTTTGCAAACTTAAAAAAAAACAAAGTTTAGAACTGCGTATTAGTACACGCATACGGTTGACACAACGCATAATTGGGGTTGCTGTGCTGGAAATCAGTGCTTCAAACCGAACCGTCAGTTAAAGCTGATGTCGAACCAGGCTTTTTTTTTAACCCATATCGGCCTGAGTCAGCGTAACTGAACTAAAAATCTCGCCATCCAGCGATTACTCAACGGATTTGAATATTTTTTTACAGTACACTCGTACACATGTCTAGTTTGTAAAAGTGGACAGAGAACGTCAGAATGGTCCCTAGGGCCGGAGGCATTCCGGTGGGTCACTGGGTCAGATTCTTTTTCGGTACACAGCGTGTTTTTCATTATGATTCGCTAATAAATTCACTCTATTTCCATCAAAACCTGCACGTCTAACACCAAATATTATTTAAACGGACCGTTTAGGAACTATGGTCCCTGGTGGAATCATAGGTGGAATATTGTAGAAATTCCTGCTAGGACTCCTTCACAAATTATTGCAGGAATTTCCCATGCAATTACAGCTACTAGCGGAGGCAGCCTTTTCTTTTTTCATTAAGCCTTTTTCATAAACATAAAGCGGGATGAAGGAGGGACAAGTCCCCCGTCTTCCATCTGTCTTTTTCTCGTGTTTATTCAGCGTAGTGAGAAGCTGCCATAGTTAGTTTTACAGCTGAGACTCCTACGAAAATGCTGCTGGGACTCCTCTAGATATTTCTTCAAAATTTATTACTGTCATTCCTGCAGGAATTTGTAGTAGTATTTTAAGCGAAAATCCCAATGAAAGAAATCTAGAAAAATCACTAGAGGTAGTTGATTTTTCTGGAAAATTTTGGTTTGCAGTCTAACAAATTACGTTGATTTTTTTTTGGAATGATTCGACTGGGATTTTTGATAACTATGGGAGTTTTTTTTCGAGCCCGGAGGAAGATCGCAACCCAAGGATCGAAACGTTGGCAATGATATAGAAGTATAAACGCTTTTTCCGTGACAGAAAACCGAAAAACTCCCATAGTTGATTTTTTACTGATCATCGCCGACGTTTCGGTCCGGCTATTGGACCATCTTCAGGGCTCGATACACAAACAAACAAACTTGTTGATTTGTGTATCGAGACCTGAAGATGGACCAATAGCCGGACTGAAACGTCGGCGAGGATCAGTAAATAATCAATGCAATTTGCTAAACTGCAAGCGGAAATTTTCCAGAAATATCACCAGAGGAATTTATATAGAAATCCTTGGAGAAAACACAGAAAAGATTTGTATATGATAACGTGAACAATCTCTGCAAGAATTTCAGAAGGATTTTTTTGAGGAATTTCTCCAAAAGCTCACTAAGTTTTTTTTTCTTGCAAAGAATCCTTCAGAGATCCTGTAGGGATTCTTCTAAAAATGTATGATCGTATTCTGGGGATCCTCTTCAGAC
Organism: Aedes albopictus; assembly: GCF_035046485.1. Classification (NCBI taxonomy): domain Eukaryota; kingdom Metazoa; phylum Arthropoda; class Insecta; order Diptera; family Culicidae; genus Aedes; species Aedes albopictus. Next base: position 154,340,390 of record NC_085138.1, on the reverse strand, counting down.
TTCAGAAATTCAGAATCCTACTGTGTTTTTTTAAAGGCTTTCGAGGTGGAAATCCTACATGAAGAATTTTCCAAGCAATTCCCGCTAGAAATGCTTCAGGAGGATTTCTCAGGGAATGCTTGAGAACTATCAGCAAGAATGCTTGGAGTTCTTGGATTAATCCTTGCGGGAATTTCTAAAGTTGTTTTGAGAGAAATTCCTAGAGAAATCGATGGAAAAATCCCTTAAATAATCACTAGAGCATTTTGCTCAGGAATTCTTGGGGAAAATTATGGAGTAATCCCAGAAATTTCCAGCAGAATCCTATCAGATATATCTAGAGGAATTCCAAGAGGATTTCTTTAAAGATTTCTCCGGCGTTTGATCTCGAAAATCCTCTTGGGATGACTGCAGGGGTGCCTCCTAAAATTCCTTTTGGGATTCCTCAAGGAAATCTCTTGAAATTCTTATTTCTAAATCCTTCAGAGAATTTGTCAGGCATTCCTCTTGGAATTGCTCTTTGTATTCTAGTCATTACTGCTAGGATTCCTTCAGGAACTCCTACTAAAATTTCTTCGTGAATTCTTGCTGAGATTTCTCAAGCATTTTCAGCTGCAATTTCTACAATTAATATTACATTTAAGAGTTTTCCAGGAACTTCTGGATGATTCCCTACAGGTGAGGAACCCAGACAATATCCTGGAGGAAATGTATAGTAGGATCCCAACAGCAGTTCAGAGGCAATCCCAGCAGTAGTTCCCAAAATATTCTGAGGAGGATTTCCAGTAGGAATATTGAATTTCTGAAGAAATCCATACAGGTATCACTGAAGCAATTCCAGCAAGAATTTCTTGTGATAATGCCAGAAGAATCCTTCCAAAAATTGCTGGAGAAATGCCAAGAGGAATTCGTGGAGGAATCATTGGAACCACAAGCGGAATTTCAGAAGGAACTTTGAGAGCAATATCTGAAAGTATCTGTTGTAACCGTTCGCCGAATTGCTCGAGAAATTGTCGAAACGCGGTGGCTTTTGCGCCACTCTCGCGAACGAGAGACCACCGGTTCATATTTAAGTTTGCCCGACCAAGACGACGACTCTTACCTCAAGGGCTTTCTCGAACGGCCGTGGCTCAAAATCATTAACGCACTAAAAACTTAATATAAAAAACACACGAACTGAAACAATAACGAAAATTTACACCAAAAAGAGACTAAAAACAGAAATAGTCACAAAATCAAACAATTAGAGGTCGCTGAAGTGAATTTATTCAAACATAAAAAAAAAACAAACAATGAAACTAAGCTCAACTAGCAATCAAATTCGTTTTAACGTATATTATTTTTACAAATATCGTCAAGTGTGTGTGTGTAATATCATGGCCATGAACTCAAAACGTACCTGCGCAGGTTTTGTTGGTGCTCGAAGCTTGCTGTTGGCCACTCGTCGACGTCGATGGGCTCTTCCAAATGTTCGCCGGATTAACGATGCGGAGGGGGGCGTCGGCTGTCCGAAACTCTGCCCGTTCGTACGTCAACCGCACGCGGGTAGGCCGGAAATGGTCCCTTCACTCCGTTTGACTACCATTTGTTGGCGGGCGAGGAAGAGCACCAGTGGAGCACGGAGAAATATGGCTTAAAGCCCAAAATAAAAAGCGTCTCTTGGACGCTAAGGTCCAAGGACGAAACACAGAGTTAAAACAATATACACTAAAACGAATTCAAATTCACAATTACCTTTTATACAATAAACTAACGCACAGGGAATAGAGTGTCTGCTCCTGGCGACAAAATCCAAAAAATAGTTCACTAAACAACGAAAACAAAGACAATTTACATTAAATTCACTTCAAACAACACTGAATTGCTAAATTACAACACTACACACCTTTACAAACTACAAAAGTGGCAGAAGGTCGCCGAAGCTCACTTCTGTTCACCAGCCGACTCAAACTGAAAGTGATGGAGTCAGTCGAAATCTCTAGTCAAGTAAATTTCCTGCTATTGAAGCAGTCGTCTATTCAATTTACAAACTATTATATACAAGTGCGCCAAATTTAAATCGCACATGGCGTAAAAACTATTTACGCCATCGAAAAGTCCTATAAGATACGTAACATGAATCGTCATTAGCTTAGCCTAGACACAAACCATATATGAAACGGATAATCTATACTAAATGAAACGGTTCAATCTCTAAGACAAATTCAACGAATCTAATTCAATTAAGATTTTACTCAAAAAGATAAAAACGTCAAAAGCTACAAATTAAACTAAAATGATCATGAAAACTAATAATGAATTATAAAAAAAAACAAATTTTTAAATCAAAATCGAAATATTCAAAAAATATAACAATTTAATCTAACTGAATTCAAACTTTATTTTACTTAAACAGAATAAAAACGTCAAAACGTTACACTGTACAGAAATCACGGGAAGAACTATTGCGGGATTTTTTTTAGAAAAATCCCTGGAGGAATTTATAAAGAAATTCTAGGAGAAATTATTCGACAAATTCCAGGAAGAATTCCTGGAGGAACTTCTAGTAGACTCCCTGGAAGAATCCTTGATGGTATTTCTGCAGCAATCCCAGTAGGAATTACTAGAGAAACCCATCAGTCCTTCCCGGAGACAATCTAAAAAAAATATGTAAATTTTATCTTGGAATTCTTCTTCAAAGGCCTGATTGGATTATTATTATTATTAAAAATAATTATTAAAATTATTAATTGCTTCAAAGGTTTCTGCAAAAATTCAATTACATATCCTTCCAAGGATTCCTCTAGAGATTTCTCTAAGGAGTCCTATAGTAATTCATCTAGCAATATCCCCAGACATTTGTTCAAAGATTCTTTAAGGAATATTTATGACTGGGAATTGTCCAGTAATTGCTGTTATGAGTCCTGCATGAATTCCAGGATGAGCTCCAGCAGGAATTACCTGCGTAATCCCATCAAAAGTTCCTGTTGGGTTCTACCAGAAATTTCAAAATAAATTCCAGCTACATTTCTGGAGTAAAACCAGTATGAATTTCTAAAAAAAATATCAAGAAGATTTCCAACGGGGATTACTGGGAATATTGTAAGAATTTGTTGTAGTAATCTTCGTAGAAATCCTTGATGGAACCACTGCAGGAAATTTTGAAGGAATTTCAACTATTATTATTATTATTATTATTATATTTTATTAAAGACACTTTACCAAAAAAGTTGGCATTCGTGTCCAGGTATTTCAACTGTAAATACTAAATTCATCCCGCTTTTCTCGTGTTTATGAAAAAGAAATTATGAAAAAAGAAAAGGCTGCCTCCGCTAGTGGCTGTAATTGCATGGGCAACTCCTGCAATAATTTGTGGAGGAGTCCTAGCAGGAATTTCTATAATATTCCTCCGATGATTCCACCGGGGATTTCTTCTAGAACTCATCCAGAAAATCTATTTAGGATTTCTCCAGTTGAGATGCTGACTTTGTTCCACTTGGAGAGTTATTCCAATGAGAAAAAAGCAGAAGGAGGTGTATTTCATCACAAAGAACAACTTTGTAGAACACACGAAAATTTCTATTATCTATCAGTGCGCAGAACAAATTCAGACCAGCGGGGCACGCTAGATTACAAAACGTAGCTTTGTATAACGAAATAAGTGACCGTTACACCCGTAGACTTTGGGATCTAAACTCAAGAACAGTTTGGATGACTTCGGATATCCAGAAAAAAGTATTCTGCATCATAATCTACCCTTTCTATGCTATTGAGCTCCAAAACCACAGAAATACGTAGAAAACACTCTATAATAACGCTTGGAAAAGTTTTTGCTTCAAAGGGTTAAGTAAATTACAATTTTCCCATACAACGTTAACCCTCTCTACTGGTTATGCTAGATGCCCGCGCGCTTACCAATTCGGCCCGAAAATTGTCTGTGGTGCGTGTGGCCAATTATATTTGCAAATTTTATCAAGTTTGGTAACATTTACGAAGTTTGTTTTTTGATTTGTGCTCGATTAAAGTGAAATTTCGCCATTTCCAGCTACTTTGACCTTAACAGTTTGTGCTCAATTGATAAATAAACCGTTGCACTCACCTGTTCCAATACAATTTCCCACCGACACAGCTAGCAAACACTAATGGCTTGTTTGGAGCAGTTTATCACACGTCACAAGATTAATGCAGCCCCAGTGGGTATTTATTGTAGCTACTATTCTGTTGTGCTGCTGCTGCTCCTGCCGCTGCCGAATACGGCGATATAGTGCGTCCAAGGATGCTGACCTAGTCGGCAAACTCATTGCGATCCCCAAGGGAGAAGTATGAGAAATACGAAGAAACTAGAAATCGTTTTTTTTTTATAGAGATCTGAAAATTCTGTCGATTTCAACAGAATGTAAGCGGAGATTGCGGCAAACCGTAGTTACCGATTTTTCATTCCGTTGGGAGCTTATCCTCCAAAAGCGCGGATTGTGGAATTAAACTTGGGACCGCTCCACCTTAAAGCATATTTAGAAGTCGTATGTACAGTATAAATACATGTTGTGTATTGTGCATGTATCACCTGTAACTGTATCACCTCCGCTGGTCTGGGAGCCGTTGCCATTTGGTATCAACACATATCAAAAGCATGCGAAGCTTGGGGGGACGATAGCAAACAATCAATCTTCCTTAACGTTTCACTTCGCAGCAGCTTGCACTGCGGCGGAGGTTTTTGGCATAAATGCTGCCTCGAAGTAAAGTAACTTCTGTACATGTTTTGGTTAGTATCTGTAAAAAGGTTTTTCGAACACCGTATTAAAAAAGAAAAAAATGTTAGCGGACTCATACATTAATTTATTGGTGAGCTCGTTTCATTTAACTATGTATAATATTTCAGTAAATTGTCATACCCCTTCAACTAGGAATCCCATATGAAAGAATCTGGCAACTGGCAATCTGGCAAGATATTTATTTTTCCCCACATCCCCCTGGCAGTTTTCACCATTGCGTCGGCTGCGGGCCGGAAGCAGACGGCTAGATGGATGCAAACAGATGACGGCAACCCGAGAGGCAAACCTGACCCCTGAGTCACGTCTACAATGTCGTAAGCCAAGGATAAGCCAGCAGCAAAAGCTTGCACATTTCACCGTCTCGTCGTCAATCCTGGTCTGGCGCATCAAGGTTGAAGCCTGTTGAAGCAAACAGCAAGCAAGCAAGCACTACTCATCCAGCCAGCAGTCAGTAGCTAGAGACGATACATATTATAACATGGCAGTTTGATAAGGACACCTTAGTGCAGCTGAATGAAACTGATGCGTCGTTCCTCGACTGACATTGATATGTTTACGTGGTAATTCGACGAGCTTGGCGATGTGATGGCTTTGGCATGTTGACAAAGTCCGGAACCACTGCAGGTCAGTTTATAAACTCCAATCGTTGGCGTTGTTTTATAGTGGTGATGTACTACGATAAAGTACTGATGTGTCTGGCAATTGTTTCTAGATAAATGCGGTACATTTATCACTTACGAGCTCTCATTGTGAGAGGGCATTGTTTATCATCTCAATTGATTACCACGGGTCTGGCAACATGATTTATTTAAGAATTGCGTGCGTTTGCTTATCTCTGTAATCGCATCTCACTCATCACTTCACTTCAACAAGCAGAAGCACTTAGCTGTTGTGTACTAACCAATGTGTATGTAGCAGCCCCATTAGCTTTGAAGAACCACACAGAACAACAACTGACTGACTGACTGCCACACCAGCAACCATTCATTGCAATTCACAAGTACTAGGACTACATGCGAGCTGAGTACATACTGGCAATACACACGTGTGAAATTCAATCATGTGAAGTGGCGATCAATCATCACAACGTTCGCAATGTCTGCTTCAGTCATGCTGAGCTCTTGTTCAGAAATTCTATAAGGGCGAGGCTTGCAGTTTGTGGAGGTGGTGTTTCACGATAAATGGGGATTTTTTGTGTTGGTTCTTTCATTTATTTGGGTAGTCTTCGATTTGCTTTTGTCGTTCCAAAGAGTTTAATTGATAAACATCAGTTCTCCCATAAGTAAATATACTTGTCGGATACACATTATATTGTCCTAGCACTAGGTGGAGTTTGGTGCTTTGAAATTGAGTTTACCCTTATATCGAGCTTGTTGAGCTGTATTGGATGAACATATTACCAAAAGCCATTAAATTTAAAATATAAACGTTGAAAATCATAAAAAGTGATCATTTTCAAACCCTAGGTATCTTGGCGGCGCACAAAGAATACAAAAACTGCATGCTAGTTTCTTGAGCAAATCAAATTTATTCCTAAACCACAGGGTAAACGTTATCAAATGCTGGACGAGGAAAACAGTATTAAAGTACTTTTATAAGTTTAAGTGTAATCAGTTTCTTACCTGGATAACTGGATAACTGACACTGAGGAAGATTATAATTGGTAGTCGAAATATGCGTATCTGTCAAAGGATAAGCAACATAGCTCGGAATTAAAAGGTACGAAACTGATTACACTCATTCGAAGAGGGTATTCTGCTTAGAGGGTTCGAAAAGTCAGTACAAGATCCAATTATTGTTTTCTCATTTTTTTTTCTTTTCTATTGGTTTGCAAAACAAGTACACTGGAACTTCTTTTTATGCGAGGTCCTTAAACCCAGTGGTGATATTGCCTTTCTCGTCAAATATGTACTCATGATCTATCCGTCGGTGTTCCTGAATATTGAGAATACTTTATTTCGAAAAGCAAAAATGTTACAAATAAAAGACCGACGCAACACAAAACGAAACCGAGGAGGACAACTTAACCGAGGGCTCCGGACGAGAGAAAGAAAGACACGTTTATACTCGTTGGTAGTCAAACTCGAAGTGAAGATTTTATTGTCATAAACGGAAATACATAACGCTAATAAAACAAGTGTTGCCAGAAGGGCTGCATACTTGGTGTAGTCGGTTGCGTACTCTTATACGGTTAACACCCCCCTTCAAGCCGATACACCTAGTAACTTACGTAATTTTTCGAATTGTACTCTAGTCAGACCCTTGGTCATAATGTCAGCGATTTGCTCTTCTGATGGCACATACTCTAAACGAACTATTCCCCTTTGAACTTCGTCTTGCACGAAACGGTAGCGCACGTCGATGTGCTTTAGGCGTTTCGTCATCCTGTCGTCTTCAGCTACGGTGATGCAAGCTTGATTATCTTCGTGAATAACCGTAGGACCGCCAACATCTCGCTGGAAATCCTTCAGCAGCATCCTCAGCCAGATCGCCTCCTTTACCGCACCGCTCAACGAGATGAACTCGGCTTCAGCCGACGAAAGCGCCACAGTCTTTTGCTTTTGTGCGGTCCGTGAAACGGTCGACTTGTAGACTTGGAACACGAAACCGGATTGGGATTTTCGATCCGCTGTGTCGCCGGCCCAGTCCGAGTCGGCGTATCCTTCTACCAATGAACTGCATTCGCTACGCCTGAAGGTCAACTTGAAATCGAGGGTCCCTTTTATATACCGCAGTATACGCTTCGCATGATTCCAATGCTCGTCGGTGGCGCAGCTTTGAAAAGAAATGTAGTAGTTGACAGCTGCTGAGATATCAGGACGCGATGTAACTGCTACGTAACTCAAACCGCCAATGAGTTCACGGTAGGGCTTGGTTGTAATTTATTCGGGTCGGTGCATTTCTCTAATTTCACGCCAGCTTCCAGAGGTGTCTTTTTCGGTTTACAATCGGTCATACTGAATCGGTCCAGAAGCCGCTCCAGATAACGCTTCTGATTGATGTCCATGACGCCTTCATTCTGTTGCCGAACGATGGTCAGTCCCAGAAATGTTCGCACCTCCCCAATGTCAGTCATTTCGAATTCGGCCTTCAGCTTTCCCTTCAATTCGTCAATTACTTCCAGTGAATGACAAGCGATTAGTATGTCATCAACATAAATGATTAGGAACACCGACTTCCCAGCGATTGTCGCAATGTACAGACAGTTATCGATTTCGCTGCGCCGGAATCCGAGGGCCGAAACGAATTCATGGAATCGGGAATTCCAGGCTCGTGAAGCCTGTTTAAGCCCGTATAACGACTTCTGCAACTTCGCTACCAGGCCACCAGAATCGAATTCTTTCGGTAAGCGCATGTAGAGTTCTTGATCCAAATGACCGTTCAAGAATGCAGTCTTTACATCAAGTTGATGCAGATGCATTCGCTCCTGGTTTGCGATGGCCAGTAAAACCCGCAAGGTTGTCGAACCGGCCACGGGGGAATAGGTGCTGTCATAATCGAATCCCTTGCGTTGCGAAAAACCTCTCGCGACTAATCGCGCTTTATACCGATCGATTCCTCCCACATCATTATGTTTGATCTTAAAGATCCATTTACTATCGATAAGGTTCTTACCTGGGGGTAGCGAAGTCAGAGTCCATGTTTTGTTATTGACGAGGGAAGCCTTTTCATCTTCCCACTCCGGCCAATCGCTCCGCTTGCGAAGCTCTTCCACAGAGCTCGGGATGTCCTCGACGAAATTCTCGGCGCACAACGCAGTTTCAGCCAGTTCATAGCAATCAAACCACCCGAATAAAAAATACAGTAGAAAAACCGAACGTTATATTGTAACAGTACTATTTAAAACCATATTTTTACAATAGACACCACTGTAAAAATAAAAATACAAAAACAATAAGATGTAATGTAGGATACCATACCGTGAATTGTAAATAAGATTTTTACAATATATTATACAGGTTGTTAAGTATCGTAACAATATAAAAAAATATTTTTCTCCATATATATTTTTTTGCAAAACCATACATTTTATTGTTAATGAATTGTTCAAAATACTGATACGTGGGTTTAAATATACCGTACATTGTATGGTACATGAATGGTTTCAAACAATAAAATGTACCGTAAATAAATTGTTTTTAATTGTAATTTCACTACTGGTTATACATTTAATCAAATGGTTTTGGAATGGTTCTCTTTTGTTATGTTGAATTGTTTAGGCTTATTAGATTTATTAGAATGCGCTTTGGGAATTCCCAGAGCGTTTTGGATAACCCTTCATATAAAGGATCGCCCACGTCTAAGTCTGAGTAGTCTCTGATTGCATTATCAGTTGAAGCTTAGGCTCCCATTCCCCACCAGCCAGATAACCGGGTTTCGCAAACTAAGCATTATTTGTGGCATCACTTTGAGCGGCATGATGGAACTGTGCCGAGCGCGCTAAGTGTTATTAGACCACTAATGTAGTTGCATGAAGTGGGTGACGAGGTACATAAGTATCATTACAGCGTGCTTAACCGTTATTGCAATATTGAGGCACCAGTTTGACTAAAGTTTGAAATACATAACAACTCATGAGATAACTGTCAAGTTCGATTCAAATATAAGTTAGGTTAAAAAGTGAACCCGCAGACGAACCTATATTAAAAGTCATTTTAGTGTTCAGTCCAGTCCATATGTTAAAGATGGCTCTACGTCAAAGATAAAGTTTGTCAACCGCATTTGATTCGATTGTGGTCGAAGGCAAATTCACATGAGAGAAGAGAAGAAAACTCCCCTAAATGCAAATACAGAAAGAATAGTGTTGAAGTGTTGAACTCATCTACTGATTTACGGTAATCTTACCTGCATCTTTCCGGGTTGGTCTACATTGCATTCGTATTTCTCTCATCGCACTCTACACACCTAGCCCGCCCTCGAGCCCGCCATATCTCTTGGACCTGCAGTTCTTAGGACATCTGGTTTACCACTGATTTAAACATGTTATTGGTATTAACCCTTTGGAGCCGGAGGGGTCATATATGACCCCGGCGATGAAACCGAGCATAACAAACGTGTTCGACACCAGCGAGGTTGCGTCAACAGCGGCGAAAAAAATCGATTCCAAAAGGTTAAATTGATGTTTCAACTTATTCGCTTTTTTTTCTTTCCTTTCCTTTGCATCAAAAAAGTCACAAACATCAACAAAACAAAGCACGGAAAAAATCTTAAACTGAATAAATCTGGTGTTCGATTTGAATAGGTCGAATCTGCATAGGAATCACAGCAAACATACGATCTATTCAAATCGAACACCAGAAATAATTAAAAATTCATGGAAAAATAATGTTTCGGAAAAGTGAATGGTTCAAACGTAAGAAAAACAGTACAGTCCGGATTCGCTGGTTGGGTCACGACTGCGCCCCGATTAGCGAATCGTGTTCGTTCGTTGGGGCAACTGACAACTGATCAAAATGCTCTAGACACACGCAAGTGACGAGAAATACGTCACGGAACACTCACATACTTGCGTAAACGTTCTGTATACAGGAGCTGTGATGCGACGGCGGTCAGACGTCAAACTCGTTTTGACATCTATTTTGACATTGACAGTGCTTTTTAGTTGGGTTTTGCCCCTACCAGTAAACATTCAACCATCGAGACAGCCCATCTAACGAGCTCTCAACGAACGAATCGTCACTGTATAATATATTGTTACATAAAAATCCAATGTAAATGTATAGTATAGCGAACCATTTCATTACAATACACTTTATTGTAGCTGGTACACTGTATGGTGCAGGAATGGTTTTCACCATACACCCTATGGTTAGTTTTTATCCGGGCACGCTGGCTGTCGCCGAACTCGACCGCTCCTCCTCACATCTGCTGGCTGCTGATTCTCAGGTTCCGAATCCGAATCATCGTCCGGACCAGCCACATCAACCGGATCCACCGCATTCTGATTCACCGCATCATCACACACTAGTTCAACCACTTTCGGAACTCTTTTCTTCTCCAGTTTATTGTCACAGTACAGAGAGTTCTCATCAAACACTATGTCTCTTCCGACCACGATTTTCTTCTTCTCGGCATCCCAGAGTCGATAGCCATTCACAGTATATCCCACATGATACAGCTTTTTGCACTTCGGATCTAACTTTGCTCTTCGCTCTTTCGGAATATGGAGATACGCCGCGCTTCCGAAAACCCGCAGCTTCGAAACGTTGGGTTTGCGACCATTCCAAAGCTCGAACGGCGTTTTCTTTTCATCCACAGCTGACGTTGGACACCGGTTTGTAATGTACGTGGCGGTGTATGTTGCTTCACCCCACATTTCTTTTCCAAAAGCACTTTCCGCCAGAAGCGCCCTAGCTCGTTCCATCAGCGTACGGTTAAGGCGCTCCGCCACACCGTTCTGCTGTGGCGTATACGGCACTGTTAACTGCATCTCGATTCCCTTTTCCCGGCAAAACGCACGCATCTCGTCGTTAACGTATTCGCCGCCATTGTCCGTACGGAGTTTCGCAATCCGCGTACCGAAATGCGATGTCACTAGCGTTTCATATTCGCGAAAACGATCGATCACTTCATCTTTTGTTGCCATTAGGTAAATCACAGAAAAGTGCGAGAAATCGTCCGTAAACGAGACAAAGAACCGCTTTCCGTCCCACGTATGTGGCGTAATCGGTCCACAGACGTCACTGTGGATCAGTTCTAGAACCCGCGACGAACGTCGTTCTTCCGCCGAACCGAACGGAAGCCTTTCGATTTTTCCCGACAAGCACGGTTCGCACACCACTGCATCAGCGTCGAAATTGGTCAGCGTTAATCCATTTTTGCAATTTCTCATCGTAATAGGCTGTTTTACCTCACGCAAATCTGTCAGGAAAAGGCCTACTTTTCCACACCAAATTAACAGTGCTGTAATGGTTTATTACAGCACTGATTTGCGTTGCGCAATGAACCTTTACAGCACTGTTTTCAGTTTTGATTAACTTCTTGATGCTTTCTGGACGCAGGATTGAAACATTGTGACAACTGCACAGTATAACCTGCTATGATCAGACTTTCTTAAAAATGGCTTAAACATCAGTGTGCAGTTTGATGAAGAAATTTAGTTAAAAACTATCTTCAAATGGTAATTTACGAAATTGCAAAAAACGTTGTACGCAACTCGGTGCAGAACTCGATTTTTACAGCACTCGTCGTAATTATCCGACTCGGCAAGCCTCGTTGGATAAGTGTACGACTCGTGCTGTAAAAATCTTCATTCTGCACCTTGTTGCGTAAACTACTATTACCATGTCGAAGCGCACTAGTTCGCGAAGGCTATCACAGCCGACGTGGCCATATCGTTGATGCCACAGCACAGCATTTCGCGACACTTTTCCCGTCACTAAAGCCGACCCCATTTCACTCCGTTTACAAAAGATGTTCAACTCATACAGCTTGCCTCTTAACTGCCCATCAGCCACCACTGTGTCATTATGCAGAATCTCAGCCTTTTCACCATCAAAACACACACGCAGTCTCGACTTCGCGATTCGTTTCACCGAAAATAAATTACAGCTCAGCTGAGGCAAATACAAAACGTTCTTTGCCTCACACTTTTTCACCGTTTCGCCGACCACGGAGTACATCGTGACGTCACCACAATACTCGGCAGACACCTTTTGTCCATTCGCGACGACGATTTCGACCGGCGGGTCGAGCTTTCGCATCGATGAAAAGTAGCTCGCGTCACACAGCATGTGTTCAGTCGCGCCGGAGTCCAGGTACCACCCAACACGAACAAACTCATCTTCTTCGGCCGTCAGAAAAGCGATTTCGGGTTTTTCTTCTTCCGTTCCCACGTTCGCTTTTTGACTGTTCACATCTCGCTTCGATTTCGGGTTGTTTTGGTGATTCGCTTTCGGCTGTACGTTCGCACGATCGAGCAGACGACACTCGGTCTTTCGGTGGCCTAATTTCCCGCACTGCCACAGTGGGAAAAATTGAACCCGAAACACGACTAAATTCATTTTCTAAGCTGGGTAACGGGTTCTGCCAACGGCTGAGACCATTTTCGCTTGGAAAAAGTGTGATGAATCTATTGGTGGGGGTCTCATTGGCCGGCGGTCACACCCTGGCCAGCTAGAGGGCCGGAATCAACCCGAGTTCCTTACGGAAATCAAAATCATTGTCATCCAAGAATATTTTCGCACCCGATATTTATTCGGAAGCCGCAAATCAGAAGTCAACCGCACTCCGGATAATATCAGTTGCATATTATGGTCCAATTGTGGTTCCAGAACAATCCGGGACAACCCGGAACATTAGGGTGGGGCTAATTTTTAAAAATCTCTCTGGGATATGATTTCCCAAATGGAAATCGATCTACTAGTCGAAATAAGTAAGCTGTACAAAAATGAGTGATTTTGGTTGATCTTTAGAGGTGGCGCAAAGGATTTAAGTGATTTTTTTTCTAGAGAAAATCTTTTAAAAACATTTCAAACTAAATTTTCAAACATAATTTTTCTAGACTAAATCGGTGAATTTAAAACCCAATTGGGCCAAATTTGTGCTCAAAATTGCGATATCTCTATTGGTTTCTGAGATATTTGAAAAAAATGTCGTATTTTGGTATTTTTTGGGTTAGATATCAAAATATGACATTTTTTTTCAAACATCTCGGAAACCAATATAACGCAATTTTGAACACAACTTTGGCCCTACTGGGTTCTAGAATTACCGATTTAGTCTAGAAAAATTACGATTGAAAATTGAATTTGAAACGTTTTTTGAAGGTTTGCTCTAGCAAAAATTTTACTTTACCTTCTGGGATGCTTGCAGAATTCTTTTGGAATGATTCTTGATTTTTTTATAGGATGTTTCCAGATTCGTTCCAGGAAGCTTCCAGAATCCTTCGGGTGTGCTTTCAAAATCCAAAATGGATGCTTCTAGATTCCTTTATAAGCTGCTTTCAGAATCCATCAGGGATGCTTCTAGAATCCATCTGGGTTGCTTTCAGAATTCTTTGGATTGCTTCAAGATTCATTTTTGAATGCCTTCCGAATTTTTCTGGGATGCTTCCAGAATAATTGTGGGGTGCTCCAGAGTCCTTACGAAATCAGGGCGTCTACTACTTGGAAAACACCTGAAAACCGAGAATCTTCAGGTAATTATATCTAACAGGGAAAACCTGGAATACTTAGAGAACTTCTGGGTACATTTCGTAGCGGATTAAACAAATACTAGAAATCCGTTTTGAATTTTGAAATCAATTATTATAAATTAATCAAACATTTTCAGTTTCTGAAAATTACCTGAATCTATCTCTGAAATACATTTTTACGGGGCTGAAATTATAGGGAACCATTCTGAATAAATTTCTTAACAAATCCTTAGAGAAATCGTGAAAAAAATTGGATCGCTGGATGATTTTCAGGAATAATCTGAATTGGATTATTGAGTTGCGTTGATCAGGAAAATACTGACTACATAAAACATTTCAATCGCATTTTAAAGCGCTTCTAAAAGTAATACTGGAAAAAATATTATATCATTACCAAAAATATGTCTGGCCAATCTTGGAGAATTTTTTTTTTTCAAAACAATTTGACGGAATTGTGGTACGCATCCTAAAGGAGTAACAGATGTAATTTGAGATTGTTTTGTAAAAAAATCTGGTCTAAATCTGGAATGATTTGCTGCAGATTCGACATTAGAATTTATTGACAATTCCTCAATATGTTCCTGATACACAAATCATAATGATTTTTTTAATTGATTTAGGAATATAGTAACCTTGTGTTAGAAGTTCTTATACATTACACATTTAAAAAAAATTCAGTTAAAATTCCTGTTGCAATTCATGTATCAGAAAAAATCTAGGAGCCATTCTGATGGAGTTCATGATAGAATATTTAACGAGTATACCAGTCATAATTAAGTAATTTTGTTTATAAAAACTGCTTATTGGATTTCTGAATAACTTTTATCTGATTTTTTCGAGGGTTTATATATTTTTCCTTTAAGGGTTTTATGATAAAATAATGACAAATGCTACTTTTGAAATTTATAGCCATTATTTTTAAAGGATTCTGAAAATCATATTCCCTTATCAACCTCTTTATGTTTGTTTACGAGCTTTCATACAAATCTCCCGTTAAATTTTAACCTAATTAATGAAAATTTGTTTGCATATTTAAAAAAAGATCAATTTCTTACATTCATTGCTTCCAAGTATTTATATTTAAAAAAATATAAACTGATTTACAAATTGGAAATACTACAAAACTTAAGTTTAATTAACCCTGCTAAAACCTGGAAAACTTACAGAATTTCATTTTGTCTTATGAGTATGAGTAGATACCCTGGAGATGCTTCCCCAATTCTCCTGGGTTGCTTCCATAATCTTTCTGCGAAGGCATTTTAATGGATTTTTAAAGCATCCCTGACGAATTTTAGAAGCATCCCAGAAGGAATCTAAAAGTATCCCAGGAAAAGTTCGGGAACATCCCAGAAGAACTCTGGAAGCATCCCAGAATCTGAAAGTATCACAAAAAAAATCTGCAAGCAATTCTGAAGGCATCCCAGAATGATTCTGGAAGCTTCCCATTAGGAATTTGAAAACATCCCAGAAAGATTCCGAAAGCAATCCAGAGGAACTCTTGAAGCATTCATAAAAGAGTCAGAAGAATCCTGGAAGCATGATTCTGGAAGTATGCCTGATATTATGTAATAGTAGGATTCGGGAAGCATACCTGAAGGACTTTAAAAGCATCCCAGAAAGATTTTGGAAGCTTCCCATGAGGAGTTTGAAAGCAACCCAGAAAAATTTTGGAAGCAGCCAAGAACAATTCTGAAGCATCTCAGTAGAAATCTGGTGGCATCCCAGGAAGAATCTGGAAGAATCCCGGGATTCTTGAAGCAACGTATAAGTATTCTGAAAGCAACGCAGAAGGATTCTGGAAGAATACCTAAAGTATTCTGGAAGCATTCCAGAAAGCTTCTGGAAGCATCTTAGAACGAATCTGCAAACATCCTATAAATAAGGAATCTAGAAGTATTCCAAAAGTAATTTGGAAGCATCCCAGAAAAAATTGGAAAGCATCCTAGAAGGAATCTGGAAGAATCGCAGAAAAACTCAGGAAGCATCCTTTAAAAAAACTGGAAGCATCCCAGAAAGATTCTAGAAGCAACCTAGAAGATATCTGGAAGCAACTCAGAAAGATTCTGGAAGTATCCCAGAAGGATTCTGGAGTTATCCTAAAAGGAATCTGGAAGCATCCCATAAGAAATCTGAAATAATTCCAGAAAAATTTTGGAAACAAGCCAGACAGAATCTGAGAGTATCTCTGAAGAACTTGGGAAGCATCTTTAAAAAAAAAATCTGGAAGCATCGTAGAAGTTTTCTGGAAGTATCCCAGAAGGATGTTAGAAGCATCCTTGATGGATTATTAAAGCATGCCAGAAGAAATCTGGCAGTATCCTAGAAGAATTTTGGAAGGAGTCTGAAAACATTTTAGAAGAATTCGAGAACCATCTCGAAAGAAATCTGAAAGCATCCCTGAAAGATTCTGCGAGCAACCTCGAAGAATTAGAAAGCAACCAAGTAAGAATCTAGAAGCATCCCAGACTGTTTCAGGAAATATCCCTGAAGGATTATGTAAGTATCCCTGGTAGATCTCAGAAGGATTCTTGTAATATTCCCGAAAATATAGGAAATGTTCCAAAAGGAATCTGTAAGCACCCCAGATGGAATCTGGAAGTATCCCATAAGAACTTGGGAAGCATCCTGAAGGAAAACTGAAAGCATCCCAGAAGCATTCTGGAAACAACCCAAAAGGATTCTGGAACCATCCTATAAGGAATATGAAAGCATCTCAGAAGTATTTTGGAAGTAACCCAGAAGGATTCTTGACCCAAACTAGAAGAATTCTGGAAGCATCCCTGAGAGATTCCGGAAGCATTCCGGATTGCCGTTCAGTGGCCAACAATATAGTTTTGTTCAATCTGAATTAATTGTGAATTCTGTATTATTTATTAAGCTGCAGCATTATTTAGATATACATAGTATAGGTATTCAGAGGAACTCGGAATTATCAGTGGCCACATCTTACCTCCAAACTGGCTAGTATTATCGAGAGAGTAAAAAATTCGAAGATTCAAAATGAAAATTGACATTCTCATTTTTTCATTCGTGCTTCGCCACATTCATTGTCAGTTGAATTGTCTATTTTCATCCATACTTTCAATATGGGTATGAATGTAATGTAAATATCTATTAGAGTAAGTCTTCTGTATAGCAGCTTATAAAGGAATCTAGAAGCATCCATGTTGGATTTTGAAAGCACACCCGAAGAATTTTGAAAGCTTCCTGGAACGAATCTGGAAACATCCTATAAAAAAATCAAGAAGCATTCCAAAAGAATTCTGCAAGCATCCCAGAAGGTAAAGTAAAATTTTTGCTAGAGCAAACCTTCAAAATACGTTTCAAATTTAATTTTCAATCATAATTTTTCTAAACTAAATTGGTGATTCGAGAACCCAGTAGGGCCAAAGTTGTGTTCAAAATTGTGTTATATAGGTTTCCGAGATGTTTGAAAAAAAAATGTCATATTTTGATATCTAACCCAAAAAATACCAAAATACGACATTTTTTTCAAATATCTCAGAAACCAATAGAGATATCGCAATTTTGAGCACAAATTTGGCCCAATTGGGTTTTAAATTCACCGATTTAGTCTAGAAAAATTATGTTTGAAAATTTAGTTTGAAATGTTTTTAAAAGATTTTCTCTAGAAAAAAAATCACTTAAATCCTTTGCGCCACCTCTAAAGATCAACCAAAATCACTCATTTTTGTACAGCTTACTTATTTCGACTAGTAGATCGATTTCCATTTGGAAAATCATATCCCAGAGAGATTTTTAAAAATTAGCCCCACCCTAATGTTCCGGGTTGTCCCGGATTGTTCTGGAACCACAATTGGACCATAATATGCAACTGATATTATCCGGAGTGCGGTTGACTTCTGATTTTCGGCTTCCGAATAAATATTGGGTGCGAAAGTATTCTTGGATTACAATGATTTTGCTTTCCGTAAGGAACTCGGGTTGATTCCGGCCCTCTAGCTAGCCAGGGTGTGGCCGCCGGCCAATGAGACCCCCACCAATCGATTCAGCACACTTTTTCCAAGCGAAAATGGTCTCAGCCGTTGGCAGAACCCGTTACCCAGCTGAGAAAATGAATTTAGTCGTGTTTCGGGTTCAATTTTTCCCACTGTGCACTGGTAGCACTTCATTTTTCTCTTCTGCCCGTGTTTGCTCGCCATCGCAACGCCGTTCTCACTACCACAAGCATCATCCACTGCACACACATTTCTTCGCTTCATGTCGACATCTAACAGGCGCTTTTTCACGAAGTCCATTGTGATGTCTCCCGGTAGCGTCTCGATGGC
Organism: Aedes albopictus; assembly: GCF_035046485.1. Taxonomy (NCBI): domain Eukaryota; kingdom Metazoa; phylum Arthropoda; class Insecta; order Diptera; family Culicidae; genus Aedes; species Aedes albopictus. The sequence continues at coordinate 154,322,235 of NC_085138.1, read as the reverse complement.
AGTGACGACGGAGTCGAACGAGGCCGGCAGCGTTACCAACAAATGGCACACCGCGTCTGCCTCTTCCACCGTTGCCCCGCTCCCTTTCAGCTCACGAATTAACTTGTCAAATCGCAGCAAATGATCAGCCATGCTCGTGCCTGCCCCTTCGACATATTTCAATGTCAGGAGCTGTTTGCGGAGAAACAACTGTCCGGCGACACTGCGTCGTTCGAAGACGCTTTTCAACTTGTCCCAAATCAGTTTCGGCGTGGGGCAATCTTTTATCAACTCTAACTGATTGTCACTGATTGCCTGCACGATTATTGACTTGCACTTCTTCTCTTTCACTTTCCACTCGGTCATCTTCTTTTCTTTTTCGGCACGCACCACCGCGGTATCGCTTGCTTCAACGCGAAATTCGTCGATTTCCGCTGCTTCCCGCTGGAGACATTCGAGCAAATCGTGCATGTCCAAAACCGTCTCCAAGCGGAATTTCCAATTATGGAAACCACTTCCGTCGAACGCGATAATCTTCGTTTTGTCATCCATTGCTGGGCCCACAACCTAAAAGACCGACGCAACACAAAACGAAACCGAGGAGGACAACTTAACCGAGGGCTCCGGACGAGAGAAAGAAAGACACGTTTATACTCGTTGGTAGTCAAACTCGAAGTGAAGATTTTATTGTCATAAACGGAAATACATAACGCTAATAAAACAAGTGTTGCCAGAAGGGCTGCATACTTGGTGCAGTCGGTTGCGTACTCTTACACGGTTAACAACAAAAGCCATCGTTGAATTAGGAAACTATTGATGTCACATACTCCGACGTTATGTTCTAGGCAGAGTTGGTAAACATAAGAACCCTCTATCAACTGCTCGATACCTTCACTACCAATCCATTGCAATGGAGGCCGGTCAATAGGAGGCAATCAGTGAAGTACTAGATTGAAAGTAGTGAGCTGGATTTTTGTATGGTGAGATGATCAATTCTCCGTTTCTGCAATGAAATGGTGCAAACAGCGTGGGTTATATGGTTTCTTGCCTAATTTGATGCTGTTTGAGCAAAACTTTGGGTAACTGTGTTGTTGAAATTGCAAGAAATAAATAATACAACATCACAGTTACCCAAACTTTTGCTCAAATAGCATCAAATTAGTCAAGAAATCATATAACCCACGCTGTTTGGACCATTTCATTACAGAAATGGAGAACTGATCATCTCACCATACAAAAATCCAGCTCACTACTTTCAATCTAGTACTTCACTGATTGCTTCCTATATCAAGATGATCATTACAAGCTAAGATAAAACTTCATACATCACAGATCACTTTGTGGTTTTCAACGTAGTTTTTTTTTGCACGCTTTAGGCTGCATTTTATTATCGTTTGTAACATTATTCATGCAAATTTTGACAAAAAAAATGTGGGCAAGGGAAATTTCCCTTACTGATGTTTTAAACGCTCAAAGGGATTTGAGAAAACTGGGTTGTTTTAATTTTCACAAGCAACGTTGTCTACTCCTTCAGCATATTTACACCCAAGGATGGGAACACTAACTTGCAAAGGTTACATTCACTTGCTATTTTGTCAGCTCAGAAGCGTGTAATCAAGAATCGATGTATTGACGACTTTTGCCTTATAGATTTGTCTAAAAGTAATCTGAATAGAGTAGGGGTCACAAACGCATATCAAAATCGTGACAAAGCTGTAAAAGCGACTCTCCACGAGGTGAATGTAAATTGTGCAAGTGAGTGCTCCCATCCTTGTTTACACCTCAGGAATCTAAAATGGCGTAATTTGATGAGATTGCTTTAGTATTGTCAAGATTTTGTTCTCTTTCACATATTAATCGCTTGCAGTGATTTTGTTCACTTTCGTATTTCCGGCGAGTCACCCAACGCTGGTTCTGCAACAATCCCGGTAGTCTCTAATGTGGTCTGAGATTATTTTCTTACTAACCGTTCATCAGGTTATCAAAAATACCGTGATTTGTTTTGTCGCATGCATGGGATTGGTTTACTTTTACATCCGGCGGGACACCCGAAACAGGTTCCGGAGCACTACCGATTACCTAAAAATGATTTGAGACTATTTTTTATTTACCGTTCATCAGGTTATCAAAAAGGCGCCAATTTGTATGCATGCATGATTTCGATTCGATTGGGCTGCAAAACGGTGAGTCGATAAGGAGAGCGTGCAATATAGCTCTGGTCCTCACAAGTTCCTACCTCATGCTTCCACGGGTCAAACGATGACAAAGACCGCCAGCTAAGAGTTGTGTGCTTAGCTGGTAGTGCAGCCTGGGCACTGTTGTCCTTCTGACTTCAGCTAGATTGAGGAGGTACGATCCGAGTGTCTGTTCACCAAGGAGGTGCGGCTCAAACAGCGTCTGTTCTGGCATCCAGCGGCTGAGTAAGAAACGCTGCACCACGCCCAGCTAGATCCAAGGTGGTAGCCCCATCAGCGTGGTCGTCCCAGTGTTGGTTGGGACGTTAAACAGAACTGGCACGATGGCCCTCCGGCGAGACAGGAGTGTTGGCGTAGGCCCAATAAGCCACCCGTAAAAATCCCCATTGCGAATAACATAGGAGAAAATACGACTCGATACAATCGGCAAAGACCCACGCGACGAAATAAGGACTACGATTGGAAACTTGGAACATGGAATTGCAAGTCACTAGGTTTCGCAGGATGTGACAGGATAATCTACGACGAACTACATCCCCGCAACTTCGACATCGTGGCGTTGCAGGAACTTTGTTGGACTGGACAGAAAGTGTGGAAAAGCGGGCATCGAGCGGCTACCTTCTACCAAAGCTGTGGCACCACCAATGAACTGGGAACAGGATTTATAGTGTTGGGCAAGATGCGACAACGTGTGATCGGGTGGCAGCCGATCAACGCAAGGATGTGCATGTTGCGAGTTAAGGGCCGTTTCTTCAACTACATCATCATCAACGTCCACTGCCCACACGAAGGGAGACCCGATGACGAGAAAGAAGCGTTCTACGCGCAGTTAGAGCAAACATACGATGGTTGCTCGCCGCGTGACGTGAAAATCGTTGTCGGCGACATGAACGCGCAGGTAGGAAGGGAGGAAATGTACGGACCGGTAATCGGGCTAAACAGCCTGCACGCCGTATCGAATGATAACGGCCAGCGATGCGTAAACTTTGCAGCCTCCCGTGGTATGGTAGTCCGAAGCACCTTCTTTCCCCGCAAAGATATCCACAAAGCCACTTGGAGATCACCCGACCACCAAACAGAAAACCAAATCGACCACGTTCTAATCGACGGTAAATTCTTCTCGGATATAACCAACGTCCGCACATACCGCAGTGCGAATATAGATTCGGATCACTACTTAGTCGCTGTATGCATGCGCTCAAAACTTTCGACAGTTATCACCACGCGTCGAAGTCGAACGCCGCGGCTCAACATCGAGCAACTTCGTAACGTAGAAGTGGCTCAAGACTACGCGCAGCAGTTAGCAGTGGCCCTACCAACGGAAGAGCAGCTTGGCGCAGCTACACTTGAAGATGGCTGGAGGGACATACGATCCGCCATAGGTAGTACCTCGGCTACAGCACTAGGCTTCGTGACTCCGAATCACAGAAACGACTGGTACGACGGCGAATGTGAACAGTTGAAAAACGAGAAGAATGCAGCATGGGCGAGAATGCTGCAACACCGTACGAGAGCGAATGAGGCACGTTACAAACAGGCGCGGAACAGGCAGAACTCAGTCTTCCGGATGAAGAAGCGCCAGCAGGAAGAACGAGATCGCGAAGCGATGGAAGAGCTGTACCGCGCTAAGGACACACGAAAGTTCTACGAGAAGCTGAACCGCTCGCGCAGAGGCTTTGTGCCACAAGCCGACATGTGCCGAGATAATCACGGGAATATTCTCACGAGCGAGCGTGAGGTGGTCGAGAGGTGGCGGCAGCATTACGATGAGCACCTCAATGGCGACGTTGCAAGTACCGAAGGTGGCGTGGTAACAGATCTAGGAGCATGTGCACAGGACGAAAGACTTCCGGCCCCTGACCTTCAAGAGATTGAGGAGGAGGTTGGCCGGTTGAAAAACAACAAAGCCGCTGGAGCAGATCAACTACCAAGCGAGCTTCTAAAATACGGTGGAGAAGCACTGGTGAGAGCACTACACTGGGTCATTACCAAGATTTGGGAGGAGGAAGTATTACCGGAGGAATGGATGGAAGGTATCGTGTGTCCCATCTACAAAAAGGGCGACAAGTTGGATTGCGGAAACTACCGCGCGATCACACTGCTGAGCGCTGCCTACAAGATACTCTCCCTAATTTTATGCCGCCGTCTATCACCGATTGCAAGAGAGTTCGTGGGGCAATATCAGGCTGGATTCATGGGTGAACGCGCTACAACGGACCAGATGTTCGCCATCCGCCAGGTGTTGCAGAAATGCCGCGAATACAACGTGCCCACACATCACTTGTTCATCGATTTCAAATCGGCGTATGATACAATCGATCGAGAACAGCTATGGCAGATTATGCACGAATACGGATTCCCGGATAAACTGATACGGTTGATCAAGGCGACGATGGATCGAGTGATGTGCGTAGTTCGAGTATCAGGGACACTCTCGAGTCCCTTCGAATCTCGCAGAGGGTTACGGCAAGGTGATGGTCTTTCGTGCTTGCTGTTCAACATTGCTTTGGAGGGTGTAATAAGAAGAGCGGGGATAAACACGAGTGGGACGATTTTCACGAAGTCCGTTCAGCTGCTTGGTTTCGCCGATGATATTGATATTATTGCTCGTAAATTTAAGACGATGGCGGAAACGTACATCCGACTAAAGAGGGTAGCCAGGCGAATCGGATTAGTCATTAATGTGTCGAAGACAAAGTACATGATGGCAAAGGGCTCCAGGGAGGAATCACCGCGCCCGCCACCCCGAATTTATATCGACGGTGATGAAATCGAGGCGGTTGAAGAATTCGTGTACTTGGGCTCACTGGTGACCGACGACAACGACACCAGCAGAGAAATTCAAAGGCGCATTGTGGCAGGAAATCGTGCCTACTTTGGACTCCGCAGTACTCTACGATCGAATAAAGTTCGCCGTAACACGAAGTTAACCATCTACAAAACGTTGATTAGACCGGTCGTCCTCTATGGGCACGAAACATGGACCCTACGTGCAGAGGACCAACGCGCCCTTGGAGTTTTCGAACGGAAGGTGTTGCGTACCATCTACGGCGGAGTGCAGATGGAAGACGGGACTTGGAGAAGGCGAACGAAGCACGAGCTGCATCAGCTGCTGGGAGAACCAACCATCGTCCATACCGCGAAAATCGGGAGGCTACGGTGGGCGGGTCACGTCATCAGGATGTCGGATAGCAACCCGACTAAAATGGTTCTCGAGAGTCATCCGACCGGTACAAGAAGACGTGGAGCGCAGCGAGCTAGGTGGGTCGACCAAGTGGAGGACGATCTGCGGACCCTACGCAGAGTGCGGAACTGGAGACAAACAGCCATGGACCGAGTGGAATGGAGGCGGCTACTATGTACAGCAGAGGCCACCCCGGCCTTAGCCTGACCGGTAAGGTAAGTATGATTTCGATTCACTTTTACATTTGTCCACTCCCGGTAGGGCACCTGAATCGGTAACACTGCCGGTAGTAACTTTTGTAATCTGAGCTTATTTTCTTAGTAAGCGTTTATCAAGTTATCGAAAAACCGCGATACATCAACAACAAGCATGGGTTTGGTTTATTTATTTTTTCTTGTCGCATGCATGGGTTTGCATCGCTTTTACTTTTGGCCTATTGCGGCGAGACATCTTGAACCGATTCCGGAACTCCACCGGTTCAGATATGGTCTTAGACTATTTTCCTGCTAACCATTCATCAGAGTATCGAAAAAGCCGCTGTTTAATGTGTCGCATGCATGGGTTTGTATGATTTCTATATTTGGCCATTTCCGGCGGGACACCTGGAACCGGTTTCGGAACACAACCGGTTCAGATATAGTTGGAATTGGATGTCTGGCTGGATCTATTTGAAATGTAACACACCCCATACAATATGATGTGCGTTAAAATCGCCTAGAATCATAATTAGCCTCGGAAGTTCCTCAACCAGATTAAGTAGTTTCTCATCAGCATCTTTATCGTTTGACGATAAGTGTTTATACCTATACTACTGTCATTGCCATATGATAGTTTCTTCCGAGATAGTTGGTGGGGATTTGGTGCTCTCCGACATTTGTTTCCTGTAGACATATTAAGGTTAGTTGGTGCTGGATGACAAGAATTTGCAGATCATCACGGTGTAATCGGATTCCGTTAGTGTTCCATTGAAGAGCAAACGTGTCACAGTCACAGATATTTTCATTGAGTGAGTTAGCGCTGCCTGTGTCCGACAAGCTTTGTTCAACTGTTGAAGACGTTTTGGGTGTTTAATACAGTGTTGTGGAGTTTAGAAGCAATTCTGAAACCGAGGGAGGATATTGTGGGTGGATACCCGTTGCAGATGCATAACAGTTTGCGGTACTTGCCTGCGAGTATAGGCTGCCCACGCCAGCTGCCGCCAGAGGCTCTTAGAATAAACCATCCCTGGTCAGGGCTGACGTGGTAGGCCTCGTGCTTAGCGAATCAAGGTGTCCACGTGCTTTACGTGGTCGTGCTGCTGGACATCGGGTTGACGCTGAGTTATCTTTACACTGCTCGATCCTCGTGAGCGTTGACGTGCCTTGTCTTACTTGCTGGTCTGGTGTAGAAGTTTTTGTATGGTATACTGGTTTGATGACGTTCTTATTCTCGAGTTCCCTTGAAGGTTTAGATCACTATCTGAGAGAGTTGGAGGGTATGACGGGGGTACAACTGATCTTGATCGAGAATGAATTGCAGTACTGCCTGTGAGAATAGGCTGCCCCTAGAGTGGGTCATCGTTTATATGGAAAAGTGAAAAATTCAATGGTATCCCATCAGATCAAAGCTTTTTTGATCCCATTCCAGGACCCAAATAAGTGTGCAAAATTTGGGCACGATCGGTTATGTCTACATTTTGCCCATCGCGTTTGAAGTTTGTATGGGGTTTGACATGGGAAAACACACTTTTTTGCATTTCTCCCATAACAAGCTCGAATTTTTCTAAAACCATGTAACCAATAAAGTGAAAACATTGCCTAGGGTGTCCTGAAAAACTTTGTCGAAGACCGCGAAGTGATCTGATGCTTATGAAAAAAGTTATAGCGTTGGTATTGCTTGGCGAAACAGAATGATTTTGTTGCTATTGTTATTCCTTTACATGTTAAAACATAAACACATGCATGCAGTTCGTTGGTTATAACTATGTTCACAAGCATCGGATCGCTTTGCGGTCTTCAACAAAGTTTTTCGGAACATCCTAGGCTATCATTTTACAGTATCGGTTAAAAAGTTTTAGACAAACTTTTACAACTTATGACAAAAATGCAAAAAAGTATGTTTTCCCATACAAATTTCAATTGCAATGCGCAAAGTGTAGACGCAACCGATCGTGCTCATATTTTGCACAGAGACCCGAAACGGAACCAAAAAAGTTTTGATCTGAGAAATCGGTTCCGATGACCCACACTACTGCCCACGTCAGCTGCCGCCAGAGGCTCTTCGAGTAACCCCTGAACATCCCTGGTCAGGGCTGTCGTGGTAGGCCTCCCGCTTGGCAAACATGGTTGTAGGTGATGTACTGTTACTGGGTATGATTTTTTGCTTACACCTGGTGTTTGGATTTGAAAATAGAGCTGATCGTACATATCATCATTACTTATTACATTTAGCGGAAGTTACGATGTATGTTCATGGGTGAACACCAGGAGGATTTGATTTGCCACCAGGTGTGCTCACCCACACTGTGGGTCATATTCCTGATTGTTTCAGTGCCAAGGAGTAGTTCGTTGTCGTCGGTGTTAGTTCGAATTCCATAATCTAAGTCAGTTTGCAAGCTAGGGTATTCATCGAGAATATAATCACGTAGGTAGCCAAATGTCGTGTCCAAGTTCATTGTCGGGTCAGAGCTATTGTTTTGATGGTACACGCGGAAAAACGACGCTTGTTTAAAACAATAAAACGCATGGTTGATTTTCAAACTGAGAATTTACTTATTCCAAAGTTATATTCAATTGTTTTCATTTAGAGTTTATCGATAAAAACAACCGATTACCATCATTTCATATAATGTCAAAAATTTCATTTGTTTCAACAAAATAAAAACCATAAACATGGTCCGAAAGCACTCACACATCTATAAAATGTTTACCCCAACATCGCCACAACGAAGAAAGTGTAGCAAATCCATCACGCCAACATCCAAGAGCAGCTTTGGCCGTGATGGATAACGCGCAGGTACTCACGACAGCATCCACAAAAAGTTGATCGGTTTCGCCTTTATTGTCTTTTTTTAGTCGTTCTCCTCCCCATCCGCTTACCGACGGTCTAAAAATAGATTTCCGAGCTGCCGTCACCAACACATTCCGGGTTTGTTAGTCGCAAAAGTGCAGTCGTTTGAATCAATCCATTATTTCATGTTGAAAATACCATATCTCTGTTTGTTTTAACAAACTGTCAAAAATTTCGACAAATGAAAATATTTGTATTATCAAACAATAGAATAGTTCAGTTTAAACTAGAAATCAGTTTGTCGCTATAGTAACCTGAAAAATCGGTTGATTTGTGCTAGAATTTAATTATGTTAATTTATTTTTCTGCGTGTACATTATCTTCGTTTAGAGTGGCGTAGCTTGTCAGCGTTTGGTGGCCTCGTTCCTTTTTTTCTTTCGGGTTAGTCAGGAGAGTTGCCTTTTTTGCAGTCGTTGCCCTTTTTCTTTGTTTGATATGGTTGAGTCTGAGTAGTTTTTTTTTCAAATTCGATTCCATTTGTGCAGGATTTAGTCATTCTTCTGGCGGTTATTTTTTCGATGCTGGAATGGAATGCCTGCGGTATTGTTCCTAGAGCTGATGAGCAATAGGTCTCCTGTTCTGCGGATGGTTCTTCAGTTGAGATCGAGACGTTTTCGATGGATTCTTTGGCTGAGGCAGAGAAAGATCTTGATCTGAATGACTGTTTGTTGTTGACAATTTGAGCTTGTAGTGGGGTTATCATTTCCTTCAGCGTGTCAATTTCTTTTCTGAAAAGTGCGATCGTTCGATCTCTTCCATCACACTCAGTGCATAGTCCAGACTTCGTTACATAAGAGTAGGATGGACCTCGGTGGAATTCTCGAAGCTCTGATCTAGCCTCAACGTAAGTTAATCCGCGATTTGTTTTAAGGCGAATGATTCTTCTTCGCTACATAAGGCATTCTTTGGATTTTGGGGAATGGTGTCCTTCGCAGTTTTTGTAAAAGGCTGGGGCTTCGCAAGGTTGTCCTTCGATCATGTCGTGTATACCCGAGCAGTTCATACAGATGAGCTGATACTTTTTCTCGTCGCAATGTTTCCTCGCATGCCCATAGTTAGTAATAACCAGCAAAGGCGTATTAATGAGCCTATTTCCACTTCGTTTTTTTTAAACGGCGGACACCGCATATACCTTTACCTTTCATATTTTGCAGAATGTAATCCTCAGACTTGTCAATTGTATCAGAGTCAGAGAGCATTCCATCAAGAGAAAATAGGGTATCGGGATGCTTCGTTGGTATAGCCCCCTCATTCGGCCTATCTCAACGTAAACCGAAAACTCAAATAAACACGCATAACTGGATATCGGAAAAGCTATGCGCCAAACAACTGTAACATTTTAGCACTTTGGAACATTGAAATTGAATGAAAATGTCACTTTGTTTAGCTTTTGTAGACGCCCTGATTCTTCGGCTTAGTGGGTAGTCTATACACATGACCATAAATGGCATGATTCTGGAACATTTCGAATTGACTTTTCAATAACTGAACATTTGATGTGACGGTCAAAGACGCTATTTTGAACTGGTGTATTTGTTTTGAACGAATTATAACTATTTTACAAATTGAATGTGGGCCGAAAATTGAGGACATTTTGTGCACTATGTACCCAAATCTTGGCCCATCAGTAAAGTGACGTCAAAAACAGCGATAAAAAGAAGTCAACAGCATTTCTTGCGTAAGAACCAGAAAGAACGAACAGGAAGAAAGGTTTTGTGTGCGGTGACTGTAAAAATATAACACAATAATAGGGTTGCGTTGTTTTCGTTACTAAATTAAGAAAGAACTTCAATTAAAGTGATTTATTTATAGTTTTTTGAAAATTTCGCTCCGAAAATGAAATTTAAAAGTAAGATTGGTAAACAAACAGAGATAATACTTCAGCAGGAATTTAGAAAAAATGAGATAATTAGTGGTTCTAGTGCATGGATAGCAATAGGCCAACGTTGTATCCACTAATAGGCCAATTTGTGTACCATAGACCAACGTTGCATACCATCGCATCGAATCTTTTCAACTTAATTAAGTATATTCTTGAATATTTAAGTTAGTTTACTTCCATTTGGTGAAACATGCATTGCTTAGAGTGTGTAATAGGGTCCACATATTATTTCTAGTGTTATTAATTCATGAGTTATGGTCAAAATTGTCAAGGTGGCCTGCAAATTAGGCCAAGGAATGGTTCATATACCCTAGGTAGAGAAGCGAATAGTGTGAAGCCAAAAATACCTTATCGAACCGTCAAACTGGTATCCTAGTGAACAAAATCAACAAACCTTAACGATCGCCGCATAAGTAAAGATAAGTATTGCACTCATTTCAAACATATTTTCTCCGAAGTTTCCAAATATCATGGATGACAGTGCAAACATCATTGATTCCTTAAATTAATGAAAATTGCTTAATTTTGGAACATCAGTTTGATAATGACTAGTTAATAAAACAACAGTAAAAACAGTTTTCAAATGCGGTATGCGAGGTAGGCATTACCTTCGGTGGGTGGATTAATCTGCGTGGCGGCAGTTGCCAGCATCCGAGTGATGAAATCAAAACAGAAAAAGTGTTGCCGTTCAGGCGGCTGTTCACTCTTCGCTTCTCTACCTATTTTCTCTGATTCCATCCACAACATTTAGCGAAGGGTGTTCAATAACTTCCACTGGTGTTGTGATCCGGCAACTCACGAATTTGTTTCAGTTTTTCGCAGATAGACTTCGAGTTGGTGCGCAAAATGTAACGACTACCTCTGGCTTCCTTCGATCGACGCGTCAATTTTCCCGGCATCGGTCGTACCCAAAAGCTAGTATGACAGCATTAGCTATTACAAACGGGTCTGTTGGTAGACGCCGTTCAGCTTATGAACCATTAGCGCTGATGTCGTCTTCAGTTGATCGTTCTCGCAAGGCAATAGTCTGTCCCAATTCATCTTCGCGATGCATCCATCCTGGACATCTACTTCCTAGTCTACTTCCATCAGGTGGATCGCCTGAGGGAACACTTCTGCCCGCCATTAGGCCGGATTTTTATCTTTACTATTCTTCTCTAAACTTTTTGCACTACCACACAATGCACGGGTTCTTGGCTAGTTTTATTTTCACTGGAGACGCCGATGTGCTGGTGTAAAGTTTCGGGTCGTAACACTTAAAATCACGGAGGAATATTGTGGTAAAATCACGGCTTAGAGCACTTCATCACAGTAAGTTCACGCTCAACAGATGTAAATGTTTCTATATTCACCTGCTGTTGATTTTATCGAACCAATATTTATGAAAAAATAGGTATTTTCACCGCGCGAAGAGAAAAAAAGGTGCAACTTCGTGTTGTGATAATTTCCACGTTGATTTAAAAATTGAAAATTCTATTTGTTATTGAAAAATAATATTTGTTAAAAACGATCACGATCAAATCTGACTAAAGGTACATGTCAATGGTTGCTCCTCCGTGATTGATCTGAGCTGGTACCAATTGCACTGAAAACCAAATGAATAAGGGCTGGGACACTCCACTTATTCTGAAAGTGCAATTTAAGCAGCTCATACATTCTGGATTAATAACGGTGCCGGCCACGCCCTTATAGTCAGTTGGGGAGGGAAAGGAATGCTAGAGTGTGCTGGTTGTTGCTACTAAAGACCGAGAGCACCTCTGCATTCCCACAATCAGCAAGGACTGAGGTATTTGTTAGACGGAAAGGATGGGAGATGTGGGAGTCACCGTTGGGTCGGTGATGCGATCCATGGATAGGGGTTATTTATAGTGTTCGTGACAGATTGTGTGGTGAAAAAGGTGAATGGATCACTGCACGAATTTATACTGGCCTGCTTACTCTCACACGAAATTTGACGTTTGAGAGGTGTCGGCACCGCTCAAACGACAATTTTCTTGTTAGAGTAAGCAGGCCAGCATAAATTCGTGCAGTGGACTATAAGGTTAAGCGGCACAGCACGTTTTGGTTGCATAACTTGTAGGCGTTATATATACACTGTGCTGTGAGTGGAAGTTGGAAGGGAGGGAAACGACTTTTTTATTCGTTTCTGGTTCTAGCGATTGCTATGAACATATAAATATACATGAGTTGTATACAGGCTTCCCAAAAGTACCGCATCATGATAGCATTTTGATGGCTGTCACACTTTTATTCCCATGACAGCCTTGTGAATGCATGGTTCATGACAGCCCACAGAATAAAACTCATGCGACCTACAACATCACTGTCGGGAACTGCACACATCGTCTGCTTTCGATGTGCGTTCGTTCGCCGATGACAACCTCGGCTCTAGCCCAAACCGTCTCTCGTTGGCTGGACACGAAGTGACGAAAATCGCTGCGCTCGGCCCGAGCATTTTACTTCTGTTGAACGTGTCGAGTATCGTGGTATATCGCACGCTCAAAATTATCGACGTGTTTCATGTATTATGTATTTTTTTTCAAATAGAGAATATGTACCTGTAAGTCTTATTCTAGTAGAGTATTTTGCATAGCATTATTTTTTATTTGCATGTAAAATGCACTGCCATGTTTTCAATATAAAAGAGAGTTGAATCTCACATGAGTGGTATATTTTAGCCAGATTACAATTTTGACAAACGCTGACACAAACTTCTTTTCGCCCCTGGGGCATCTTGTGAAAGGCATATAATGTTTGTAAAAAAATATTTATTGAGCACATATTTTGTGAATAACTTTTAGCGTTAAGCCATGTGCTCCCGTGACAGCCTATGACACCCTTTACGCGACAGCCGGCTTGGTTGGCCGAAGATTGTCATCGCCATGCGGCCAACAATACTGACGACGTTTCCCACTCGGCTCGATACGACTCGAGTATGCAACTGTCAGGCAAGCAGCCGAAGCAGCGGCTGTTTCAATACATCTTTCGCTCATGCGTGTGCGTGCTGTTGGCGATACATTTCTCACTGATTGTTTTGCACACGGTAACGAGAGATGGTCTGCACACATAAGAGAGTGTCGATCCAGCCTTGCGCGGGCTGTTGCGAGAAGGATGTACATTTGGAAAGCCTGGTTGTATATGTAGATAAGAGAAAGAGCGAGAGAAAGTGGATAGAAAGATACAAAGTAGGATGAAAGGGACGGACCAGGGATTGAACCCATGACCTTCTGCATACGAATCAGAACCGGTAGCCACTAGACCACCAATATTTGTCAACTATTGGAAAACTGTTATTTTCTGCTATTTTTCTAATAAAAATGGAGTGTATAGCTGCCTTTTTTGCCTTTTTTTGAGAAATTAAATATTTCAATCAGCCTTAGATAAGTGAAAAAAATCGTTATGTATTGATGCAAAAATTAATGATTTATGACAATCACCGCACGAATAAAATCTCATTCAATTTTGAAAAAAAAAATCGAATCAAAAAGGGCGTATGTTCATGTTTAAGGCTGGAAACGCTTGATAATTTTAAAATTTTCTGCTTTTGTGAATGCTGTCAAAAAGAAGTTTAGAAAAGCTTACTAAAGTCTATAACATTGATGCACTTTTCCTTCATTTATGATAAAAAAAATAATAAACAGATCTTGTACCGACTTTTCGAACCCTTTAAGTCTAAGCAGAATACCCTCTTCGAATGAGTGTAATCAGTTATTGTACCATTCACTTCTGAAACAATCTCCTTCAACAAATCTCTCGGAAACCGTCATGCCCAAACATCTTTCATCCATTCGCCGCAGACCAATTTGCAAGCCGTGACGAGTTAACGATGCGCCCAAACAAGGATATGGAAATTAGCTATGTCTTCCTCTTATCTTTGCTCCACCAAATGCTATAGAATGGAGGCTGTATTGTACGTGGTTTACGGTTGACCCTAATCGGTTGGCCTTTCGTGGGTTTATTCGAAGCTATGTTGTATGCCCCTCACGTCCCGACTTGATTGGGAGGCACAGACAGAACGTGTTTATCTAATTAATTGTTACAAGTGTTTACCTTACTCCTTGTGCTAATTAGCGGAACAAAAAAGTGTGTGGGTTATATTGCGTTCCAGCAGAGGAAGAAATTGTTAGCATTAGTTAAACAGTGAGTGGAAACTGGTCATTCTGGAATCCATTTTCCATGAACGTTCTTTTTTCATCAACTTTGTAAAACAAGTAAACACACCTGTCTGCAACGTGTGACTTTTCACAGCTGATATTGTTCACGGGTTACACAGCTTATAAAAAAGAGAGAAAAACTTTTTCCTACAAAATCACAACCAAGTATCCTTCATGCATATAATTCTATAATCTATAATTTTGTTATCCTCTAGCAACGCGGCTTCATGGGATCTACCCTGTGCTGTTGATTGAAAAGAGTTGTTTCTCTTTTTCACCTATTTTCAGCTTCACTTTCTAGCACCCGACCCGGTCTGCTGATAGGCATCGCCATCGTATTTGCACTGTACGGCGATGGAAGAAATTCTATCCAACAGGAGACCTATCACGTTTCCGCTGCCCCAAATGAATATTAATCGCGTGAGTAACTTTCTCGGGCACCGATGCCGATGCCGGCCACGCGGTGTAGAATATTTTCCGGTATGATGACCGGTCCGATGTGCCCATTCTGCATGAGACATAAGGTAAGGTGGGGTATATGCACGATGGTAGGACATTAAACCACCAAAATGGATCGCGTTGTAATGACAAAAATCAAGCAGAGAGCATTTACAGCTGCAGGCACATATGCGAGCTGGACTGTGCGTTAGCGTAGCTACGGTATGCTTCATTGTTTGGATACTATCATAATGTATATTCAATTAGAAAATCTTGTTCAGACTTATCGACCCTGCCCACTATCTGTTGATGATCCAATCCCGCCCGTGCCTGAAAATCTTCGCAATCATAAATGTATAATACCGACAGCCGCATCGGTATGACCCAAGGCTGCTGACACAACCAGATGTTGCCTCATCATACGCGCAGAATCGCGATGCAGTGTTGCCGGACGAGGTCGCGCTACATGAGGCCCCTCTGGAGAACTGATGGAGCACAGCGGAACCATTAACGATGCAGCCTATAGCACCGAAGGGTACATGGAACGGAATGAAGAGGGATCTTGGAAGAGAAGAACGCAGCGCAGACAGTCATGCTGCAGCATGGGACCTGGTAGAACGTGGAACGTTACAAGCGGAAGCAGCAGACCGACTTTGCCGTTCTCAAGAACAACGAAGATTCTACCAGAAGCTCAACGCATCCCGCGACGGTTTTGGTTCGAGTAGAAATGTGCCGGGCTATAAGGGCGGGAGTCTCTTAACAGATCAGCACGAGGCAATCGAAATGTGGAAGCAGCATTTCGACGAACACCTAAATGATGCATAGAACGCAGGCAGTGAGGATCAATACAGAAGAAGAAATGAACTACGTCAGCAGGCACGACGAAAGATGGGAATCAACAAACAACCCTCGCTGAGCGGAGTTAACCAAATTGTGATAACTTAATCATTTCATGGATTTATCGGTCTTTTTTTCTACTCAAAGAGTAACGGAGTAGAGATCATAGTGGATAATGAAAATGATAGGTATGATAGTATTTGCTAGGTTGCGAATAAGTGTGAACTTTTTTAGAAGGTGCGTATAGGCATGAACGCCATGTATGTCACCCCTACAAACAGTTAAATTTTGATGTTATTTTGTAATAGGGTAGGTAATCAAACTTTGAACCAAATTGCGGCTTTCTGAAGCAGTGCAAATTTTAAGTGATTTTTTCTCCCACATGGAAATAATTTACTACGGCAAAAACGTATGTACATGAAAGCCACGGGTATAAGCTGTCTGTTAAATGGTAAAAAGTTTGTATTGCACCGAATTTCATTGAAATATTCGATTTTTCATCAACAATGATTTTAATCTTAATTTGAACCATCGTAATCATAATTTGAACCAATTTTAATCTTAATTTGAACTACTGGCGGCAGCAGCTCGAGCAACTCACAAAACAGCCAATTCCATGCTAAACAATTAAAAATCACATGAATCTGCTAATTCGCATACCTATTTTTCATTACGCAGTGGAATCTCACCTCAAAATGTTCGAAATTCTTTAGGAATTTGGAAACTAAATTTGGAACTTTTCATCCCCCAAGAGTAAACAAAGCAACCACTAGCGCAATCTACAGGCCAACACTAGAAGCTCACCCCCGTTTACTAGTTCAAATTTAGATTACAAATGGTTCAACTTAAGATAACATTCTCCAAGTAAGAATCACTTAAATTTGATAATTTTATGACAAATAATGCGGAATATTATTCGGTTGGTCGATTCTACGATAAATAAGCTTTCATTTGACGTATTCACTTATTGCGTGTGATGCAATGCATGAGCTGTACGGGTGCACCGAAAATGGGCTTTCTCTGGGGGGAAATAGGTGAAATCACAGTGATTTTTCAATTGCCTGTTTTCCATGACAAAAACGCTTTTTTCAATGCTTTTAAAGTCCATGTTATCAGGTTATATTACGGAAAGCTGTTTAAAATCTTTTTCGGGACAATATTTGCCTAAAAAGTACGTCATTTCAATGAATTTCGAAATGGTTCAAATTAAGATTACAATTTGACTAGTTCAAAGTTTGATTTCTTACCCTAATAGAATCTATAAAGAATTCCTAAAAAAAAATCTCTGGAGAAACTCTTGACATATTCCGTATTAAAAGATGCTTGGGAAAAATACCTGAAGGCATATTTTCCCCTACAGAAATAGCTGGATAGGCGTGGATATTCAGTAGAATTAAGAAGAACCTAAAGGTATCCCGTATAAGCAGGGCCGGTTCTAAGGGGGTGGGGGGGGGGGGGGGGGTTCGTCTTGTTGGCAGGGCCCCGAGCCCCCACATTTTAAGGGCCCCTACAAACACCATTTTTGGTTCAAGTACTGCTCAAAAACAAAGAAAAACTGTATTGCTCATCGCATTTGTACCTCCGAGGGGCCTCCACAACCGCTCATGCCCCGGGCCTCCACAATCCTTAATCCGGGCCTGTGTATGAACATTGGAACTTCAACTGGAGAGAAACCTCGAGTTATCCCTGGAGAAGTTCCTGAAGGCATTCCTGGGGAACTTTCAAATAAAGGAATCTTTGAAAAGATCCTTGAATTAATTTGTAGGAATCCCGGTGGAACTCCATTTGAAGTACTTGGAGAAATTCTTGAATGAATCGCTGGACGTATTTAACATTTTTTTTAGGGAATTTGAGAAGGAACTTCAAAAAATGGCTAAAAGAAGGCCTGTTTCCTGAAGAAGCTTGGAGAAATTCTCGAATGAATCCCTGGATTTTTTTTAATTTTTTTTTATTACTAGTTAACTCTTTAGAAAAATGGTAGGCTTCGTGGCCGTGCGGTTAGCGGCGTCAGTCGTTTAGGCGTATTATGAGTGCCACGGAGTGAGGGTTCGATTCCCGCTCCAGTCGGAGGAAACTTTTCGACAAACGAAAAATCCTTCATTGGTCCACTGGGTGTTCCGTGTTGTCCGTTGCTTAATGTTAGTGATTGTTCAGTCTGCCCGAGCAGAAGAAAATAACAGTCGCATAACAAAATGCGTTATTTTAGCAAAATAACTGAGTAATGAAATCAGTTATTTTAATGTTATTAACATAACATATTCTGTAATAAACTTGCGTGTCATAAGCGGCAAAATAACAAATATCATTACAAAAAAATGTTCCTGGAAGATCAATTTAATAACATGTTTTGTTTGTGTCAATAACAACTCAATAACAATGAATTTAGAAAATATTCCAATAACAAATTTTGATCTTCAAAAGTTATTGATAACAAACCAAAAGCAAATTTTTTTGGATAGAGTTATCCTAATTGCGAATTAAAACATATGGGTCTAACTATTTCCGAGGAACTACTAATCCACCAAGTATTACAACATTCTGAGATTTTCTATGGCATGGAAACGACTATATGACATAATTTTAGAAGTGTTCAAAAAATAATAAGCTGACAAGAATAATAATTAGAATTATGAAATAATATGTACGGAATGCTGTAAAGAACGTAAATCTTCAATGTTGTAATTTCAATTTAAAAACTTGTTATTGTTGTGATATTGTTTATCCAATATTTGTACACTCTCAATGTCACAATAATAACTTAGTTTGCTCCATAACAAAACATGTTATTTAAATGTTGTTTAATGGATGCATATCAATAGCTGGACAATAACAAAATAAGATTGTCCAACAAAACATGTTATGGAAAAGTAATTCCTTGATAAGTTAATAATAACAAAACAAGATATAAAAACAGGTTATGTTATTTTGGAGTTATTATTTTGCTATTCTCTTCTGCTCGGGTGAGCAACCTCTGGTTGAAGACGGTGCAGTGTCTTTTTTTAAAAAAGAAAAAAATGCAATAAGAATCATTAGATAAAATTTCTCGAGGAATCCCAATAAAAATACCGGAAGAAAATCCCTGGAGGAATTCCTAAAGGAATCCTCGTACTCGCCCAAAAACTATTCTCCCCTCAGGAGAAATTCACATTGATAACTTTCGGAAGGATTGACGGAATTTCTTGCAGAACTGCTGGAGGCATTCTTGATGGAATCTAAAGAAGGGAGAAGGAGGAGTGTTTGGAGGTCCTGAACGAATTTAAAAAAAAAAGAAAAAAAATCCTGGGTGCATTCTCTGAGAATTTTCCGGCTCCCTGTAGAATCCTTGATAAATCGCTGGTGGAATTCTGCTAGTAATCCTTGAAGGTATTCCTGGAGGCATTCCTGGAGATATTTTTGGAAAATATGTTGGAAGAATTTTTAATATTTTTGAAAGAATAATACATTTCTGGAGGAATCTCAGGAAGTTGCTGAAAGAATCACAAGAGGACTTCCTGAGCAGGAACTATCTAAGAAATTCCATGAAGAAGGGAACTCAAAGATGAGTTTGTCAATAAATCCTTAGAGCAATTCCTGAAATTATCCCTGGAGGAGTTTCTACAGAAATTCCAAAATGAATTTCCAATAGAATTCTTGAAGGAATTCATGGAGGAACTCTTGAAGAAATTTTTCCAGGGATCCTTTTAGGGATTTCTCCAGGAATTCCATCTGGGTTTCCTCCAGGAACTCCCCCAGAGAATACTTCTGGAACTCCTCTAGGGGTTATTTCAATGGTTCCTGCAAGTATTTTTCCACGAGCTTATCCTGGGGTTCCATCAAGAATTCCTTTTGAGATTTCTCCTGGAATTGTTCCTGAAATTCTCTCACAAATTCCTCCGAGGATTTCTGCATGGAATTCCTCTTGGCATTCCTTCAGAAATTAATGCAGGGATTCGTCCATGAGTTCCTGCAGGGAATCCTTCAGAAATTCTTGCAGGTATACAGAGATTCCTCCAGGGATTCGACCAGGAATTCTTCCAGGAATTATCCAAGAATGTCTCCAGAGATTTCTCCAGTGATCCTCCAGGGATTCTTCCAGGAATTCTTTCTGAAATGTCTGAGGAATTCGTGGAAAAATCGCTGGAAGAATTCCTGAAGCTTTCTTTGCAGAACTTTATGATGGAATCCCTAGAGGAATCACTGAAGCAATGGCTAAGGGATTTTTTGAAGGAATCCCTGAAGGAATTTCTGGTAGAATCGCTGAAAAGGTTTCTTGAAGAATCCTCGATGGAATCCCTGCAAGAATTCCTGGTGGATTCCCTGGTAGAATACTTGAGGGAATCCCTGGAGGAATTCCCAGGGAACCCCCTTGTGGAATTCTTTGAGAATAGCATGGAGGGATGGATTCCTGAAGGAATTGATGGAGGAATTCCTTAATGAATCCCTGGAGAAACTTCTACAGAGCATCTGCAGGAATTCGTGAAGAACTGCTGGAGGAATTCCTGATGGAATCCCAGAAGGAATGCCAGGTAGAATTCCGGAGAGAATCCCAGGAGGAATTCCAGAAGAAATCGCACAAGGAATTTCTGAAAAAAAATCCCAGGAGGATGTCCCGAAGGATGCCCAGGAGGAATTCTTGAAATAATTACAGGAACAGTTCCTGCAATCTGCATCCCTGGAAGAATTTCTGGAGGAATTCCTGGACGAATACCTGGAAGAGTTCCTGCGGGAATTCCTGGAAGAATCCCTGATGAAATCCTGGCAAGATTACTGCAGGGGTTCTAGGAGGAAGTTCCATGAGAAATCCATGGGAGATTCTTGAAGAAATCCCTGGATGAATTCCTGGGGGAATTTCTGAAGAATCGCTGGAGAAATTCCTGAAGGAATCGCAAGGAGAATTCTGCAAGTAATGCCAGGTAGTATTTCTGATAGAATCCCAGGAGGAATTCGTAAAGGAATCTCAGAAGGAATAACTGAAAACATCACAGAAGGATTTCCAGAAGGATTCCCAGGAGAAATTTCTGTAGAAATCTTAAGAAGAGTTCATGAAGGAATGATTGGTGGAATTCCTGAAATTATTCCAGAAGCAGTTCCTACAAGAATCCTAAATCAAGAAGAAGTTTCTGGAGGAATACCTGGAAGAATCTATGGAGGAACTCATGGAAATATCTATGGAGAGAGGAGTTCCTGGAAGAATTCCTGGAGGAATCCATAGAGGAATTTATTTTGGAATCCCTGAGGGAATTTCTTTCGGAATCCCTGGAGAAATTCCTGAAGAATCACTAGAGGAATTCTAGAAGTAGGAGAGCAAGAATTCCTGAAAGAATCTTGGAAGGAATAACTGGAAAAATACCAGGAGGATTTCCAGAAAGATTCTCAGGAGGAATATCTAAAGAAATCCTAATAAGAGTTTGCGGAGGAATGCTTGGTGTTATTCCTGAAATAATTCCTAGAACAGTTCCTACATGAACCCTAGAAGGAATTCCTGGAGGAATACCAGGAGGAATACCTGGAAAAAAATCTTTCGAAATCCCTGGAAGAATTCCTGGAGGAATTCCTGGTGAAATTGATACAGGAATTCCTGAATGAACTCGAGGGGAAATTCCTTAAGAATCCCTAGATGAATTCCTGGAGAAACACTGGAGGAATTCTTGAAGGAATCGCAGGAGAAATTCTGCAA